>NW_025408695.1:0-88298 GCF_020360975.1 Hirsutella rhossiliensis | reverse complement strand
AGGGAGCGGAAAGGGGGCCTTCCATGAATGGCATGGAAAAGGTATGGATATGGATCCATGTATTTCCATATTATTGGCTAAACCACGCCACTAACAGGTTCCCACAGGGGTTATTTACAAGAGTCCTTGTTCACCGTAATCGTTGTGCCCATGTTTGCTGTGCCTATTCCAGGCTTGAACCCGCAAAAATCCCCACATCCACGAAATCATCTTCCCACCAACCCACACCATATTATCACCTCGCGACGATGGATTCTGAGTCTGTGTTATCCTTCTTCGATTCTGAATCCATTATTTCAGATTCTTCCACGTCTACATCTCGCAATACAAGAGGAAAACCGCCTTGAACATGGAAACATGCTCGTCCGGCAGTGAAAGGGAAGGAGTTCAAAGGCAGGAACCGCCTCATGTATTGTCTTCATTGTCCCCAGGAGGATCCCTACAGCACTTCGGTTACCACCAATTTTCGAAAACACCTTGAGGGCAAGCACGACATCAATGTCGGAGAATTTATCTCCTCTTCAATCGTCCATCATCGAAGGGTTTGATCAACTCTATGGGCAAGCGCGGGATCTGGGCCGCGACAGAGATTGAGTCCCAGGTCTTCAAAGGCTACCTTGACGAAGAAAAGATCAATAAAGCGCTAGCTTGGTTAGTCGTCATACTAAACCTCCCATACCGAATAGTTGAATCTCGAATTTCACCTATCGCACGGAGGATGAGCAAGTGGGCATAAAGATCAGGGACTGGAAGACTTTGATTCTGCTATCTAAGGTGGGAAAGAGGCGATCTTTATAGACTGCCTGAATATGAGAATGGAAGGAATGGTAGTGAATGGAAGCATCTGATCGGATCATCTGGAAGCCACTGATGCGTTGATGATGCCTCCTAGAAGTGTGGGGAAATGAACGGATCTGCGAATAGGGGTCAGACTGTTGGAGGCTGATATCCTATGTGTGACAAGGTTGGAACGCCATGGACCGGTACAGAGGGCAACTTGTCCAGGGGCCGTGACGACACCATGAGCTCTCTGGTGGAGATGGACCAAACAAGGATGGTCAAAGACACGAGCAAAAGGTGTCGTTGGTCCGTTCCACATTGGGATTCGTGGGCAACAGCGCGGCTGCCGGAAGCGTGACTCTCAGCTGTGACAATTCCGCAAGGTGGGTTTCGAACTGGCACGCAGAGCCAAGAACTTGCTTTCTCTGGTCGGCCTTATCGGGGCCATTTCGTGAGCGTCAAGAAAGGCAGGATTGTCAGGCTGGAAGGGAAGGAACAGAGAATAGATCTCTGAGATGGGGAAAGATAATTAGTTACTGGGCAATTCCTTCGGCTTTTCCATCTCTTCAAGAATCATCTCCATCGCCCTTTCTAAAAGTTTCACCCTTGGGCCTTATCGCTGTCCAACTCATCAACAGAACACGGTTCTTGACCATCCATAAAATTCGCACCGCAACCTCGCCAATTTGACAAATCTTCTGGACTCTTCCTGCCATGCTTCGTGCATACTTATTTCCATTTCGGCGCTGATGCTCCTGAAAACCGGAATGCCCACTCCCACACCCAACCTGGAGTCCTGACGGCCCCAAAAATATCTATCCTCATTCCTCACTGAGCTTCGACAATACCAGTAACGGAGAGATGATTTATCTCTGAGGTCGGAAATTGTGGTGGAGTCTTTGTGAGGGTCCCTACACACCTCTGCAATTTTCGGTGATGATCTGAAAGGGGTGGACTCAAGTCGGCATGGCTCCTCATGGCGCACCCTTCTGATCAGTGTCGTTGAGGTGACCGCACCTAATCGAGCATGGGGTGACAAGATGTGATGCCATCGTCTTATTGCAGGTAGCTTGACTTTGTTGAGTCGCAGAAGACTTAGAAGACTTGAAATGGTGAAGACTTTATCGCCATTCGATGCCATATATACCAGAAATCCAGCCCGCAGGTGCCTGCACACTCTGCGCCTACAATGCGAAAAAAAGCCAATAATACTTCACCTGAAATCTGTCGCAGGTCTTAAAGTCTCACTACTGTGCTATGTCGTTGGCCATGTCACCTGCAGCGTGTGCAGGGTGCAAGCAAGCCCGGTACAGGATCGATCAGGCCTGGCGTTGTTACTGTATGGCTGTGTCCATATATGCGCCATTTTATAAACCCTGCTCCGTAGCTGCCACTTTCTGCGCCCGACGCTTCAACTAGAAGCTGCCGCAGGATTTGAAGTCTCAGGAAGGCGTTTAGCGGGCCAGGGCCACGCATTCATGTCCCTGACACTTGGTAGGGGACATGCCCTTCTAACCCTGCGAGCTGGACCACGGATGCTTGGCCCTGTGATTACGAGGAACGGTTCGGATGGAGCCCAGCCTGTGAAATGGATGGTTTTAATTCGCCGGGAGGCTCAGGTTATGCCCAATAGCCTAGACGTCTAGCTGATTGCGCTTCCTCTTTTGTCTCGACCGCCCGCAAGCCCTTCCTCGCTTCCTACGCTCTGCATCCCTTAACCTCGTAATGTCAGTGATAGGCCCGCCACTTTCTCCAAGTGTTCGGCATCCTATCCTCAGCAGCTGAAGCGTGGTCTGTCGCTGTGTGAAACTTTTTGATGCTAGTGTTGCTCAGTCTGCATAGTCACCTCGACTGCTGCCCCTGCTCTCTGTCGAGCCTTCCCGTCGCGATTGGGAATTTGATCGCTGCTCTCACTGCTCTCGTCTAGCGCCCAATTCCCCGGGTCGTGCACTGCTTGTCCTTCACAAAAGTACGACAGGTTTCCGATTTTTGTTCTCGCATTGCAGCATGATCTCGCGTTCCGCCATCCATTTCTTGCATCGGAAAAGAAGATGCTCCTTGACCGCGGTCGTACAAAGCGGACTCCGTGAGCCCGGCCCATGTTGCCCACAAAGAGGCGAGATGGGGATCATGATAACCAAGACACAGCGGCCACAGTTGCATCGCCATTCGGGGCCCATTTCTATTGGCACACAGACAAGCCGAGATGCATTCGTCAAGCAGACAGTCGGTGCGGGCCAGACGCGCCAGGCGGGAAGGCCGATAACCCGGATATAATTCCGGCTGCAAGACTCGAGTCAGCATCCCTTGCGTCTTCTCCAACCGAAGGTGATGAAGAACACAGCCGCGCGTACGCCCGCCTCGGACGGAGGCCAGCTGTCTGTCAGGGTTGTCGAGGGTGTACGGATCGGCCGTCCGCAAGGCGAAGCGGCAGTGCCGGGATGAGGCCAAATGAATCCATCGGGCATGCGAGTCGCATGGAAAATGAGTGTCGTCGGAAGCAACGTTGAAGGTAGCACTCAAGATGTTGGTGGTATCATCCACGACCCATTCAGCCAAAAGAGGGAGATGATGGACTGGGAGATGTAGTTGAATGGTTGACGCCAAGGCCATCACGTCAAGTTGCTGGAGAAAGTTGTCACCAGGTGAAATCTTGCGGGACGAAGAGGCACGCCGCCGAGAGCAGACTCGAGGAAACGTATCCGAGCCAGGACTCGGAGGCAGAGGACGACGGGGCTGCAAGTTGAAGGACTACTCGTCCCACAGACCCACGGTGGGTCCTCACCACCTGTCTGTGTCAACCACCTGGCTGTGTCACTTGACGGCTTCAACGCCAACTTAATTTAATAATAAAACGGCAAAAAAAGTTAAAAATTGATGCATACGATAATTGAATACTGGCCGCAATAGTCTACCTATTTTTGACTTTTGTAGCTTATAAAGCTGATCGTTGGGCTTCTTTTTCGGCTTTCTTAGCCGCCCGGGCTGCCCGTCGCTCCTCGAGCTCAATCGCCCTTTTCTCTCTTTGCTTCGCCAGTACCAACTTTTCTGCTTTTGCAATGCGAATATCTTCCTTTGACTTCGCAATAGCCTCCCTTCGTCTACAGTCAGTACTCCACCGCTTTGAAGGTGGCGGTTCTTGTATTTCTTCCGGCCTTGGCGTTGCTGCTCGGCAAGCTTGGTATTGTACAGATCGACCATCGTTTGCTTTAACTCGTGGCCTTGGGAGATTGCACCTTTAACGTAGCGTTGAAGGTTATGTACGAAGACCTCCTTCTCAATATCATCAATTGGGTCAAACTCAAGGAGACGTTGGCCAACTGATTCAAACTTCCGTACGGTATGGGGTACCAAAAGGGGATGAATACGGCTCTGCAGGTAGCTCTGTCGGCGGCGTCTGGTCCCGTACCTCTCTTTGAGTCTCTCGAGGATTGGCTTTGGATTGAATGGGTGGATCCTGTTTTTTGAATGCCGAGAGGATTGTAGACTCCTTGAAGGCTTTGACGCGGATTGATTGGATCATAGCGAGGAACTCCAGCTTGGTGATTTTACTCGCACCACTGCGAATAGCAAAATCGACTGCCCGACTGTGGTAATGTTTATACGGCTGAAATACCACGACGTCAAGCGGTTGAAGGAGATGCGTAAGATGCGGAGGCAATGCAAAGAGCACAATATTATGGGCTTCAGCGTACTCGATAAGGTCAAGGATATGGTGGGAGCCGTGGCCGTCAAGGAGCAATAGCCTCAAGCACCTTTGCTCTTTGCATGCTTATCGAAATGTTGAATCCACGCTAGATTGAGCTGATCGTTCGTAAATCCCGTTTCCGTAACACCAATAAGGGTATCGCCATCTAGCTCCTTGATGGCGTACCACTGTTCGAGGTGGACCTTGCCGGATAGGATCAAAACGCAGGGATGTATCGACCATCGGCAGAAATCGCTTCAACGGCTGTTGCCGACTCCCTGTTTTCCTCAATACCAAAGTATTGCGATCGCCTTGATTTCGTGACGACAACTTGGTCCCTGCCAATACCAATACGGAAGCCCGTCTCGTCCATATTCCAGATATCAGCCGGGTTAATCCCGTACGAGGCAATCGTCTCGTGGAGCTTCTTGAAGTACCGGTACTCGGTAACGTGCGGGACTGATTCGGCAAGCTTGCGTTGGTTATCGAGTACCTTTTGCTTCATAATATGATATCCCTTGCGTTTAATAAAACGGGATATCCAGTTTTTGCCAACAAAGCATTGGGAGTCGAAGGGTTCGTTGCGGGTACCATCAGGGCCGACCGTGGAGCTTAGAACCCGATTTGCTGCATCGCGTAATAAGTCCTTCCGCACCGCAAGTCCTATACGCTCAAGACGATCGATATACAGATCGATTGAGTCCTCTTGAGCTGGCGATAGCCTCGTATGCGTTGCTTTATGGCCGCTGCGAGGTTGGATGCCGTGAAATCGCAAGCGGAGTCGTTCGCGTGGAACCCCAAATTCCTTAGCCGCAGCGCGAAGGGACATATTGGGATTTGCCTCAATGGCTTTAATAGCCTCGGCTACGCGCCTTCAAGCGTAAGCTCTTTATTCTTCATAATGTGCCGTTGTTGAGGTCAAGATAGAGGCTTGAAGCGGTGAAGTGACACAGCCAGGTGGTTGACACAGACAGGTGGTGAGGACCCACTTACGTGGGTCTGTGGGACGAGTAGCTAGCTTTTGCGTTTTTGAGGAAGAGCCTGTTCAGCTGGGGTAGACAAGGTGCACACTAGTGCCGCACAAAGGAAGGCGTCGACGGTACGTGGCTTTTGTCAGGATTCCGCGATGCGAACACGGCCAATACAGACTAGCATGCTGAGCTACCGCAAGCGGACAAGAGTAGAGTGGAGGGAGATAGCATTGGCTCAGTGGCTGTCAATTTGTAATCCTAAGGGTGCTAGAATTGCTTCCTAAGGACAGGTGAGTAACGGTCCGTGCAGAGTGCACGTGATGCTTGAACCGAGGTGGCTTGTTGTCGGCGGCCTCAACTTCATAGCCACCTTGGCTATGAGCACTTGTTCCCGGACGAGCTCAAGGGCGTTGCGCTGGTAGAGAAGTTGATCGCGGTAAACTCGTGCTACGGATTTGCCACACGGCGTATAATCCCGGGCGAGTAGCGGCAGGCCGTGAGGTAGCCAAACCACGTCAAGGTCACGTCATGGTGTCCCCAAACAATGTGCAGCAGCTGGTGACGAAAGTGCTGCTGCACCCGCTCTTGCACGTGTCGTGGCAGGGGGTGGAAAGTCAACTTCAAGTGATTTATCGGGTCTCCTGTCCGTGAGGCGGCGAGTTGTTGAGGGTGCGCTTGTTTGGCTGAGGAAGATCAATCCTCGCTATGCCGAGATCGAGGTCAACTCGGCAGGGATGATAGTTGGGACCGCACAGGTGTCGTCGTGGGTGTACGATTGCCTGAAAGGGCTGCACATCGCCAGCTATACTGTCCTCCTTAAGCGCATATTCTTTCGATGGCCTGTCGGATCTCTCCGACTTCCGCCTTGCTTCTGTCCTTATATTCGACTCTGGACGTATCAAAAGTACAGTACAAGGTCTCAGTGGAGGCGCTTGGTGCTGTGCGAATCAACGAAAGGTGCGGACGTTTGTCGCCTGGCTCGTGGTGATGTGGCCACATCTTCGTATGACATTCGTGGACCGGTCTGGTGGCTCGCGAGGATCGGCTACTCGCGATCACATTAAGCTTGTCGCGCATGTGCTTCAGTTCATCGCCTGTCTCCTTCACTTGTCGGTTTAGTTCTTGGATGATTTGCAGCTGTCCAGTGCCGCTGCTGCTGACCTTTCGCGGCTCGGTCGTGCTGTTAGCCGCAGCCTCGTCCAGTGTCGCTCGCGTCGTGCTTCTGGCGCTTTTCACTTTCCTATTCGCCGGGTCTTCAAGCTGTCGTGCGGTGTTTCGGACCTTGCTCCTAAGCTTGACTCGACCTTTTCGTGGGCGTCGGAGTGAAGGGCGCCCTGCCCCACCATGATGACGGCCTCCGCCCGCCCTTCAATATTCACCAGAGTTGATAGCCGGAAAATATTTTTCCCGGCCTTAGGCGCCAGCCCGATTGTTGCACAACCGTCACCTTCAGGCACCGATGGACCTTTCTGTCCATCAACCTCTGCTGCACAGTTCTGCTTATGGCGTCAACGACATTCTCTATTGAGGACGCAAGGAGATTCCTTCTTGAAGATGGCTTCTACCACTTGTTGGACCCGGAACAGCAGGAACATAAAATGGCCATGGCGCAGGAAGACTTTGCCCTGTCGTCGGAGTACGGCCTGGACTTTTGCAAGCTCAAAGTCCTTGACGACTTGGTCAGTAATGGCGAGACATCCTGGTGATATTTACCTAACTCGGATAAGCGCATTCGATCAATCCTTGAGGCTTTCTTTGAATGGTCCGGCCTAGGACTCTATCTACGATACAGAAGAGATCCAGGTCACATATTCTCCTTTAGGAGGGGTGGCGCAAAGGCTGGTTTGCGCGTCCTGCTTGTTCAGGTGTGGAGCAAGGGATCTCGAGCGGCATTCTACAGCGGTTCACATTTGCATTCGTTACCTACCGTTCGAGCAGCAAACGACTTGTTCGAAATACCATCTGCTGCCTTGAGGAGAGTGGGCTGTGAAGGCAAAGAGACTGAATTTTCGAATGGCGGCTTGTGAGTTTATCCGCCGCCGCCGCCCCGGCATTTACGTTCTGACGTTCGTTTAGAGTTATTCTCGACGCTCGACTGTCTTTCGAGATCAAGCAAGGCTCCGCAACCATGTTTGCATTTACAACCAGGGACGAACTGGCGACATGGGCTAAAATGATCCTGCCGAAGTCACCGGGCTTGGCGCAAAAGGTCGCCGAAATGGAGAGCACAACTATCGGCGTAAATTTTGCATTTGAGGAATGAGGAGTGAACTCTGAAGACATGGCTTAACAGAAAAAAGATTATTGCTCTTGGTACCCTGCAGCTTCATCCTGTGATTCCTGGAATTCAACACCATTGTTTTGCATACTTCGAGACCGATCAACTGTTGGAAGCAAAGGTGAAGTCATGATGTCTGTATGAACTTGATCCAACCCCCCCCCCTGGTATTGCTGCGCCGTATGGTTTGGCGGAAAGGTCATGTTCCAGAAGACGGGAGCGCTATAGTCTTCATACGGTTGGTCCAGAAGTTGCGAAGTCCGGTACAAGGTCGGCACTGGAATATTTGCAAAGTCGCCACCGATAGCCATGGCCTCATCACAGCTAGCCGATGGCCTAAGAGTGGTGACTGATTGCATGGAGTTGAGGACGTGGCCACGGCCCGTGCCTTGTTGGACGTTAGAACGCTGGCGAGGAAAATTCCGGAAAGAGTTCCATACCTATGAGGTCATGGAAAGGAGCTGGTGGCAATGAGTTCCTAATTTTCTCATCGACGCTGTTAGTTTCTGCTCTTGTCCTGGTCCTTTGAGCCCTCGAAGTCGTCGGGCTCAATTCCATGTTTGCGACATCCAAAGATCGTTTCTTGGTCCTATTTTCCCCTCTTTTTGATGGATGCCGAGATCCTGCAAGTAAAGGACGCAGCTCATCATCGACCCGTTTACGGAGCCCATCGCAGATCTGGGCTGTATACGAATCTTTTGCCTCATGCCCATCTCTATGGCTGCTTGCATGCCCAATGTACTGACTCGCCCTGGTGAAAACTCGGAAGCAATACACGCATACTTCTTCGCACCGAACGTCTGCGCTTGGAGTATTAGCAATCCGCCTATCCAGAAAATGGAACGAGTGTTACGTGTTGCAAAGTGCCGCCGAAGTCTTTTCTTTTGTCGAAGGGCTCGTTTCGCCTGCAGTCTTTGTAGGGGCAGTAGTGTGATCGCGACCATGCGATGTTCGTCGCTGCATATGCTACTTCACCGTCATCGTCCTCTCCGTCGCAGTTATCGCCATTCCCATTATCGTTGCCATCATTTCCATCACATGGCGTATCGTAGCTATCGATGAGCTGACTTGAGTGGGCTCGACATTTGGCGATCTCGGCTGATAGAAAGCTTTCCTTAGACTGGAGAAAGATCAGCACGGCCAGTGAAACGGCTAGAGATAACTTACTCGATATCCTTCAATATGGGTGCGTAGCTCCCTGTTTGTTGGAAAGCAGCCCAAGCAAATCTGACATTGTCGCTGCTGATAGATCTCATCCGACATGTTCTCGTCAATTTTTGGAGGACGAAATGGCAAGACAGTCAGCTGGGCAGAAAATTAAGTGGAGGATACGGGGTATCACATGTTGCCCTTGTGGCCAATAAGCAATTTGCTGAGGTAGCGAGCTGACAAATTTCCCCGCCTTTAGGTTTCTCCACCTCTCATGTCGGGAAGCATTCACCCTTTTGATATCCTTGCTAAGAACTATTTGACTCGCCTTGACTCGCATCTGCTTACAACTGCCTGTGCCGAAAACGAAAATGTCCAAATGTTCCACATGCGCCGGTCATGGCGTGGTCAGGGAATCATATGCCCTGATTGCGGCGGGAAGGAGAGACCGTGAAGTGCAGGCGGGCATCATCTTGTAGGTGAGCGCGTCTGGAACGCACGACAGCCGACAGATTACCGCTTCGTATTTTACTAATTCATCTGTCAGCATAATCACGAGCCAAAAGAGCAAGAGCAAGACGAGCGGAAAGACGAACAGCCAGAGGAACAGCCAGAGGAACAGCCAGAAGAGCAGCTAGCCAAGCAGCAGGACGAGCCCCTTAGAGCAAGACTACCGACATGCAACAAGTGCCACACAGAAGGTCATAGGAGAGGTGCAAATGTTGCCCATTATTATTATTATTATTATTTTGTATTGCGCCCGGAGGGTTCCCCCATAGAGCCACTACGCTAAGCTACGTACCTACTATACATGGTTTCTCCTCACCTAAAGCCCAACGCTTCTTTCCATCTGTTTCCAGCCTCGTTCGCTGTGACATGACAGGCCTGCTTGAAGGTCAGTTTCTCCAAGTGTTCAGCGTCCTACCTTCAGCGACTGAAGCGCGGTCTGCCAAGTTGAAGGCTGTTGTGTTAGTATGGTTGTTCTTGATCAGTACATGGCCCGTTAACGGTCCATACTGAAGCGTTTTGTCGCCAATGCGAACTGTATCGTCGCACGCACAGCCCCAATATCAGGTTGCCACTTGTCGTCGTCTGACTCTGCCTTGCCTCCTAGGAAGAAAGACAAGTCTCCCACCTTCCGCGCGCATATCGCAGCATGGTCTCTCGTTGTACCGTCCATCTTCTGCATCGAAAGAGGAAATGCTCCACTGTTTCTGCAGACTGCCCACAAGTGCACTCATCCGATTCCACCGCCCCGATTTTGCAGAGGTAGCTATTCAGCCGCGATTTGCCAGTTCGAAGTTGTATCAACACTTCGGATTCCTTTCTTGTTAGCTCGTCGTACAACTTGCGGGTGTGCTTGCCCGGCAATGCCTTATCGATGCGCTTTGAGTGCTTTCCAACCCTTCCGGGATCTGACGAACGCGAGCGTTTTCGTTGAGCAGCAGTCGTAACGTCGTTGATCTTGCTTGAAACGTTGCTGGTTCGGCGATGCACTCGTCTCGCGTCGCTCTTTTCGCTTGCATTTTGGCCAGTGGCCCAAGGGTGAACTCCTCATTCTTTGCAGGCACCCAACGAAGTCTGACTCTGCAGCCTCTTTTCGCCAGATACTCAACAGATCCGTATATCGCCCGTATCGTGCACTGACCAGACTGTTGCCGTGGCCGCCCGATGACTTGCAGGACAGAGCGGTTGCTCGTCACAACCGTGAGATCTCGGTCATGAAGACCGAGAGGTACACACCTCAGAGCCGTGGCGATTGCCTCGAGTCCTGCTGTGTAGGCATTCTCTCATCACTGGAGCCGAGAGTGACGGAGTAGCTGGCCAGCACTTCGTCTACGCTGTCGCGGAAGCATCCCGAACGACGCCTCCCAACCCGACCTTGCCTTTCCTTTGCGAGCTGGACGTCGCAATAGTGATGTCCTCCGGGTCATCCGACTTCAGCACCTCCACTCGGTCTGTCTCATCCGTTGCCTGCACTCGTTCGTCCCACGGCGCCAGTGCGAACTCGTGGATGACTTCCAGGCGCTTGGTATCTATTCTTCCCATCGCCGAGGCGAGCTTCTGCATTGGCGACGCATACCTCCTGTTCAGTTTGAGCCTCAACGATGTCAGAGGATGCGTCTTCGGAGCGTCCGCATCCTTATCCAGAATTTCGCTGCCGCTTGAGCATGCCGTTCTCGGAACGATTGCACGCCGGCCTCGGCCTCGGCCACTGCCGTTGCCACCGTGCGGAAGCCTCCCGTGACAGCCTGGGCTCCGATTCGCTGGGCCCTGCCAATCCACACCGCTTCTTTCACCCCGCACGCGTGCGACCACACGTTTGAGGCATAGTCCATGGCTGGCGCCACGGTCGCGACGAACAGTTGCCTCGCCATCCGTGGCGAAGCCATCTTCAGTCGTTTCAAACACATGGCCGCGGCCAGCCCCTTGGCGGCCGCTCTGGCGATGTGTTCCTGAAGCGAAGCGCTTTGTCCATGATGACTCCCAACAGCTTCACGTTGCTCTTCGGCTTGACATCGTTTTTGATGATGAGAGGCAGGTCGCTGTCACGCCCGCGATGCGTGAAGTGGATGAAGGATGTCTTCTCTGCTTCAAATGTGGCGCCGCTGCGCTTCTCCCAATCAAGCGCATCATCGATAATCGACTGGATACCATCTCTGTTTGACTCTGCCGTTGGCCCCGTGACCCAGGCAGAGTAATCGTCCACGAAGGCGATGGAGCCACCGTTATTACTGATCCGTCTTTGCACCAGGTCTGCGTTGAAGAAAAGAAAAGCCACTGGCGACAGAGGAGATCCCTGGGGTAGGCCGGCCTGCGGCAGGGTTTGTTGCTCGGATGTGTGCCCGTTGACAACCACCGACGCGGTCCGTCCCGAGCAGAATGCGTCTATCCAATTGACCAGTCGACTCGGGATGCCTCGGCTTTCATCCTTTCGAGCATTCGCTCTTTGCACACCCGTTGTATGCGCCTTTGACGTCAAAGCTGATGAGGCTGAGCACTCTGCCCGTTCTCCAGGCCTTGTAGATTCGCTCCTGCAGAAGCACGAGTGCTTGATCTGCGGACCTGCGCTTCCGTGCACCAAAGTGGTTCGCGGGCAAAAGCCCTGAGCCTCGACTGCATAGCTGATACGTTCCGCGACGACTGCCTCCAGAATCTTGCCAAGCGTCGACAGGAGAGAAATCGGTCGCCACGCCTTGGCCAGGTGTAGTCTCCTTTATCTGGTTTCCTCAGAGGGATGATCTTGGCCGTTCGCCATTGATGAGGCACGACGCCCTCTCGGAGCGATGAGCTGAAGAGCGTCCACACCCGGTGCTTGACCACGTGCCAGAGCTTCTTCCACACGATCGCAGGAAGGCCATCCTCACCAGGCGCTTTCCAGGGCTTCGCCGCCATCACCTTCTCCTCAATCTCTTGCAAGGTGAGGTCTGGCATGGCTATTTTTATCTCTGCGGACGTTCGCCCTCCGGCTCGATCCTCGTTGGCAGAGGCGGAAAGAAGGTGCTCAGGAGTTCCTCGGCTTGCTCGCCCTTGCTTTCGGTGATCGAACCGTCGGCTCTCTTCAGCGGGGCACCTTGTCATCCGTCATCTCCGTACCAGGCTTCAGATACTTGGCAGCCCTCCAGATGCTCCTTCGATGACGAAGTCATCCCAATGGGCCTTCTTTGTCTCCGCAAATTGTCGTGGTACTCCTTCGCAGCCTCCTGGCGCGCTGCTCCAGATCCGGACGCGATTGACCGGCTCTTCGCTGCGCCCTTGCTTGATTGCGCCAATACGTGTACGTCCGACGGAGTCGCGTCAGGTCCTTTGTCCACCATCGCTTCGCGTATGACGGCGGCTGGGCTCGAGGAGTCAGATCTCGAAGCGCCTTGGTGACCACCCGCATGAGCTGATCCGCCTGCGTCTGCACCCCCACAGTCCACGGAAGAGGCCGAAGCTCGTCCTCGACCCTGGTTGCGATGGCGATCCACGGCGCGTTCTTGAGCATCAGGCGCTGCGGAAAGGTACGCTCCGGCACTCGAATGTCGAAGGTCGTCTGGATCGCTCTATGGTCTGATCCGTGCTCTGTTGGATGAATCACGCAGGATGTCAACTCGTCCGCCAGTTCCGCCGATGCCAGCACCAAGTCGATGGTGCTCTCCTCGTCCGACCTTTGCCACGTTTTCGTTCCTCGGAGAAGGCTGCTAAGACCAAAGTCGTCCATCAGGTCAATGATGGGCTGGCCCTCCCCTTGTCTGCTCGCTGACACTTCATCTCCGCCCCAGAGGAGGTCGTGGCGGTTGAAGTCCCCCGCCAAAACCACAATGTTGCCCATTGGTATGGATTTATTTCGCCCGGAGGATACTTCCTATAGGGCCTAGACGCTCTGGCTATTGACGGTTCGATACACTGATGCATGACACCTCAAGCCCCACAGATCATCTTACGCTGCGCCAACCGTTCCACTGTTCGCTTCATGACAGACCTGCTTGAAGGTCAATTTCTCCAAGTGTTCAGCATCCTATTCTCAGCAACTGAAGCGTGATTTGTCGAAGTTGAAGCTGGTTGTGTTAGTAATTGATGGTGGTTGGTACGCCGATTGTACTTGACGTATTCTTCTGTTGCAATTAACTTTTTTTTTTGTTTTCGGTTCTTCCTTTGAACTTGACGTTGTGAACTGGTGTTCTCTCATGACGTTGGCCCTGATGACGAGCGGGAACCCGGTGTACCCTGTTCACCCAGGGTGCCTCCAGCCGGTTTCGAACCGACCTCTCTGCAGAGCAGAGACTCCAGACGTGTCACCACTACGCCATGGAGGCAATGTTGCCCATTAAAAGGGTAGCACAAAGCGAATCCCAATAAAGTGGGGGCGGGCACGATTAGCCTGTAGCGAGAGGCAGGAAAATTTACCGTGGACGGTACTGACTCAGCAGGGACCCGTGGCTTGTACGGACCCGTGTAGTTAGTTAACTTAGTTAACTTAACGTAATCCAGCCCCTTCCCGGTGTCGCGAAGCAGATTTGATGTTCAATTGAACATGTCACCTGAACAACAGGTGGCTTGATTTTTCGTGACAGTTATGAGCCCGGCTAACCTCCTGGAACTTCCGGTAACTGCGCACGACCACCTAGGCTAGCGCGCACCCCGACGGAGTCAGTGTTCGAGACCTGCACCTGTGTAATGCCATAGCCAGAGCCCGAGGCACTGTCGCAGAGTAGCCCGAATGGCACAAGGCAGAGAAGGCCCAGAGCTAAAGCGAGAGTGGTCTCAGGAATCCCAGGCTAGCCCGTGATCCCTGAGGGGGTGTGTCGCGAAGCAGATTTGATGTTCAATTGAACATGTCACCTGAACAACAGGTGGCTTGATTTTTCGTGACACCCGGTCACACCCCCTACCCGCTCAAAAATTTCCCACCGACGCGACCCGCACCTCACGTCACGACCAACCGAACACAACAGACGGCAATTGATTCCAAGAGACAAACAAGCAAGTCAATTCAGAACTGTCTATCTATTACACGTCCGGGCATTGTGTTCAAAATACCTGCATTTACTATACCGTGGTGGTGCACGCTGTCTTAGGACGCATAGCTCTTCTTCTCTCTGCCGTCGGGCCTGCTCCTCCTCGACAAGTTGTTGCCGTGCATCATGGTTGCCATTCCTGTCAACCTGAACGCGTAACCGTGACAGAACCCGGGTCAGATTGAATGGGGAAAGGCCTGTGGCCATGAATCCACTTCGGATGTTCGACGGGGAGAGTGCTTGTCGGCGGGCCTCGACGTATAGAGGCAGGAAGTCCTCTTTCTCGATGTGGTTGACCCCTGCGAGCATCTTCTCTTGAACCTTCCGCCCATATATCGTTTTAAGGGCGAAAAGCGCCCGACATCCAGAGGCTGTAAGAGATGTGAGGAATGAGCTGGCATTTGGAGTACCACAATGGCATTATCCGTACAGTACTTGTCAAATTCCGGCGTAACATGGCTGCCGTGCCCGTCGAGAATGAGAAGTCGACGTGTTCCAACCGTACGGCGCCGTGTAGGGGTGATAGATGAAGGTGAATTTTTTGAAGATTTTGAATGAAGGATGAATCAAATGAATTGAATTTTTTGGATCTTGATTCAAAATCTTCAAGCTCCAATTTTCGCGATTCAAGTTGGGTTCGGGCCAATTCAGGCCATTCATGAATGGTTTGAAGGGATCCCCTAAACGAAGTGAATTTGGTGCGTACCTAAGCGATCGCAAAGATACCTCAGAACCGCCAATAAGTAGTATATAGTTTTATAGCCTTCTGAGAAACCTTTCGATAATCCAGAATACTACAAAAAGAATACTACAAAAATTAACTTACATAAATACTGATCCGCATGTCCTAGGAAAATAGACCGAAAATAAGCACTTTTCAAAAGCTTTGCCGAATCCTCAAAATACGTCGGTACAGCGCGTTCGAATCCGCCATTGTACACGGCTACACACTCGTAGAGCCTCAAGCCTCCGAAGCCTCCATTGTATCTGGGCGGGGGGTTGATATCGCAGATTCATCGGCTTGGGGGGCAGGAGGTTTGGGGGTAGGAGGTTCGTTGGGAGCCTCAGCCTCGGTGGGAACTTCCGCAGGAGCAGGGGGTTGAGAAGGAAGATTCTCGTCTGAACGCAGATTAGCATATACACATACAATGAGGGTATATTCATACCATCTACCAGCTTGCCCGGAATGTGGTCTGGTCTCCAAATAATACTATTGGCAAATGGCAGGATGTCATACTCCATGGCCGCCTTGATCAACGCCTGATCGATCTTATCTTCCTGAGTATAAGAACTCCGTAAAAGCGTTAGTACTCGCGCTGTATCTGCCTTCAAAGCGTGACGGCGGATCCCGAATTCGTCTCTACAACCACTGAAGAGGCGTTCCACGTCAACTTCAGAGCCAGAGACAGAGAGAATATCACGCGCCGCCGTAGCCAAAAGTGGCCACTCGTCCTTGTGTTCTTTCCACCACTTCCGTAAGAAGTCTGGAGACTTTGCAATAGACTCGTCGAACTCTGTTCGAGGAGTTGCAAACCACCGTTCAAGCTCCGAAATAGGGATCGCCGCGCCGGCCTCCGCCTCCTTCGCCTTCTTCATTTGGATGGCTCTCCACTGCGCAATGGAGACTCCTTGAGGACGCTCAGCTGGTCTGGATTGGCTCATAGATGAGTTTGTGGCATCCAATGTTGCTAGCTCCGGCCACTCCGTTCTGAAATACTTCTTGACTTTAGCTATAATCTCAGAGTATTGATCCGGTATCATCATTTCTAGTTGGTGAGTTTTATAACGCGGATCCAGGATGTGAGCTGCGAATAGCATCATTTGATCGTCAAGCTTCTTCATATATGTAGCGTGTTTTGTTTTGCCCTTCGAGAAGGCGTTTCGAATGGACACATCAAGGTCTGAAAATTCGCCAACTCCTTCGACTACATCATCAAGGAGAGCTTCCAAATCCCAATAGATATCGAGACTTTGTGAGATCGACGGCATAACTTCGGAGACTTTCAGAGTGTGTTCTTTAAACGGCTTCAGAACCTTCCGTAGTTGGTAGAGAGCGACAATCTCTCCCGATAAGGGCAGGAGGCACTTGACTTGCGGGTGAGTATCAACGAACTCGGTATACTCTGCCTCAAGCTCAAGGAATTGGTCAATCATGTCGTAGGTCGAATTCCAGCGAGTGTCGACATCGTAGGTTGGCTTCCGATAGTGCGTGCGGGCATGCATTTGAAGTCTTGCTCTCTAGGCCCGGATCTCAACATCCACAGATTGAGGAGGCGAATTTTGGCAATCCCACCTGACTAGAGTCTCCCGGAATGGTGTAGTTGTTGCTTTTATTCTCTTCGTCCCACTTATCAAGCATCTTCTTGGCTTCCTTCGCTGTGCCTGCCTTGAGATCTTGCAAGACGCCATCACAAATGAGTGAGGTAATATGAGCTAGACAGCGGATCCAACTCTTCTTGCCGTGGAAGCGCATGCGGGGCCTCCCTATTGGACTCACCTTGTCGTCGAATTTGGTCTTGAGAGAATCGTACAGAGACTGACAGAGCGTCCCGTTATTAGCGGCGTTGTCTCCTGTAATGGCGAGAAGCTTGGGCTTGAGCCTGAGCTCCTCAAGTGTCTTCTCAACTATCTCAGCTAGTTGTTTGCCAGTGTGAGATCCTTTGAGCTCGATAAACTCAATAACCTCTCTCTCCTCAAACTCCGGCGTAATCCAGTGCGCAATAATAGCGAAAATAGGCACCCGGTTCGGTGCTGTCCAGATATCGAGGGTGAACGAGATGGTATCACAATTGTACTCAAGCTCAATCTTCAGCTTCTCCCTGCGTTCGACAAAGTCTGTGTAGATGATTGCGTAACGTTATACGACTCCTGTACACACAGGTTGTATTGTGAGCCAAGAACATCTCTTGGAAAGCAGGAGTCTCGACAACAGAGAAGGGTTGTCGGTGTTTTACAAACCACCGGCGGATAGACTCCTTTGCTGTGAGCCTTGCTTTGCCTAGGTCGACCGCTCCATGCATCTGCCTCTGTATAATCTCCTCCACCAATGGCGCGGCCGTATCCATTGATTCGAGCGTGGTGAGACTCCTTCGTAATACTGTGCGTTTTTAAATGGTCTCCCATGCCAGAGGTAACCCCTCGGCGGTTCGATTCAAGGACCTGGAATACCTTCCGAAGAGTAGAGGGATTTTGAAGGCATTCTATACAAGTCCACCGGAACTCTTGGAAGATCTTCGGTCCATCCCTGTACTCCGAGTAAAAGCTTCTGTCTATAGCTTCCTCTGCATGTACCAATAAACGTGGCTGTTCTTGTCTCTCTTCTTGCGAACATGCTTCTGTTTGTTGTCGGCCCACTTCTTGATAAGTCCGGCTTTCTCTGCGAGCGTCATATGGCTATTGTCCAATGGCGGCTCCGGTGTATCCGTGTCGGGCATGTCATCATCTGACTCACAGTCAGGATGGCCCGGGGGCGCGCAGACAATTGTATCTTCGCCAGTTGAAAGAGGAGACGAAGGAGCCGGAGTTGTGCTACGATCAGGGCGCGCGCGGGGTTCTGAGGTTGAATTGAGGACGCTCAATGCTGGCATAATTCTGCATTGGCAATTTACGCCGGGTCCTAGGGGCGAAGAAGTTCGCTGCGGCATATGTTTTTGATTCGGCAGGGGCCATACTATCTTATGTATCACGTTATAATTAGCTATCCACTCGTAAAGTAATTAAATAAGGAGGGGTAGGTTGGAGTTTCACCTGATCTTGGCTCAAGGGCTCGAGAATGGGCGCGACACAGGTAGTCGGAACGACACCAAATAACCCACAATAAAATGTAAGGGATTCGAGGTTGAACGGGCAGGATAGGTCGTCGGGCAGGACGTTGATTCGGGGGCCGACCCGAAGCTGCTGTCGGAAATAGCGAGGCAGGAATTAGGCGAGGTCGTCGCAAAATAATGCGGCAGTTGTCGCGAAGACCGTTGCGCATGCAGGCAAAAAGTGGGAAGGGCTTGACGACCGTGTCTTGCCGACAGCAGTAGAATTAATAAGTGGTCGACTGAGCACGAATAACGCGTCGAAACGCGGCTAGTTGGCACAATATATCCTTATCATGCAGGTGTTTCGGTACTTTTTGATCGGGCTAATTTGTGTGGACAAGCAGGTAGCAGTCATATTGGGCTCGAGGAGTAGATAAGTCCCTAACAGCCTCTAAATCGCGAGATGACGCGATTCGTGTCACCCAATTGTTCGCGCAATATTGAGATGTTGAGGACCTGAACGCGTTTTTGAATCAGCTTGCCGGAGGCTGTTTAAGGGTATAAGTCCTGTATTATATTTCAAAATATGGACTGCCGAGCTTAGTATGTGCTTGAAATGTAGTTTGCAACTAGAAAATGACTGATCTATTGATTGCCTTCAGGATGATGTGGCATTTATTGAGCAAATGATAAGCACAGATATCGAGAGTTATACCACCCGAACGAGAAAATCCAGAACATTCGAGTGGCACTACATTTAAATGGTGTGCATTATAAAAAGGCACTGTTCATGACCTTTATGGTGTTTTTGATACTCCGTATAGGGTGGCAAGATTGCTGAAACGGTGGGTGTTAGGGTCTTTATACCAACATATATGGACACCCTAACTGTTACGGCCAGGCACATACGAGCCTTGACGGCTATAAAGATGTATTGGCACTATGAACGAAGACTCAAAGCTAAGGAGCAAGAAAGGAAGACTAGACTACACGACCGAGCGGGCCCATATAGACACGAGGTCGCGCGTGGGCACGTGATGCTGCTTGGGCACGTGACACTGGTGAGGTGCTGCGCTGGCGGCTCTACGCTGGCGCCCAGGGTCGTGACACTAACTACCCCACTCCCAATCCACTGGGATTTTTAAGCGAAGCTGTAAATTGTGCTACAAAGTGACGAAGTACACGCAGTGCGCAATTCAGCGGAGCTTACACAGATATTTACAGCTTTGCTTACTCCTGTGACGGCGTATTCGGCGGCAACCCAGGTATTTTACCAGTGGCAGCTGCGAAGCGGGGTTATCCTTTTTTTTTCACCGTATATTTCGACCATATCGCCATTCATTCAAGATTTTGATGAATGAATTGAATGAAGACTCCTGATTTTTGATTCATCGAATTTGAAGACCTTACCCGATTCGGCTTCATTCAATTCAAGGGTCCCGAGGCCGATTCGACTTCAAAATCTTCAAATATCAGCCCTAGCGCCGTGTGTATGGGTCGAAAACTGCCTTTAACCAATGCAATCCAAGGTCGTCGGAAGTCCAACCTTTGTTGCTCACGGCAATCTGCCAGTCCTTGGGCACACCTGCTTTGTACCAGCTTGCTTTGTGCACCTTGCCCTGGAAGATGACCATCGCCGGCAAAGCCCAACCTTGGCAATTGATAGACTCAATCACCGTAACCCATTCTCGATTTCCTGGCTGCATGACCATAGGCCGACCTCGCCGGTCAGACCGAGTAAGGACTCTTGCCGTCGCAATGACTCCCATTTGAAACCCCGTCTCATCGAAGTTGTAGACATCCTCGTCAAGAATCCCCCATTTCTGCTTCGCCATTGCCACTCGATCGTACCATTCTTGGATCGTCTTCGGATCTTCGCATCTGGCACGTTGGTAATCATATCGACGAGAGTATTTCGCCTTGATTTCGTCGTGGTGGCCAACGAACTTCCGCACCCAATCTCGCCGACAGTTTCTTGGCCGCGCTCAGAGAGCAACAAGTTGGCCGGCCATGCGGCGAGTGTAGACCACTGTCAGCGGCATCCCTCGCTCGTCCATCGGCATGACCCATTGTACGAGGGCAGTCTCTTCCGTCGTCGTCAACTTCCGGTTGTTCATCTGCGCGTCGCGTCGGGAGCGGGCACCACGCAGTCGACCAGATACTGTCGACTGAGGGACATCATATGCCGTCGTGGCCTTGTGGGTACTGTCGAATTGGCCTTGCTGATAGGCCTTGACGGCGAGCAGGACGCGTGGAATCGATTGGTCTCTAATTTCCGTCATCGTGCTCGGCGCCATGGAGTGCGGGTCGCGTTGGTGGGGAATTTTGAGCGGGTAGGGGGTGTGACCGGGAAGGGGGTGGATTACGTTATTTGCTCCTGGCCTGAGCACTGCTGAGGTAAGCACGAGGTCGCACGGGCACGTCATGCTGCTTGTGCACGTGACACTGGTGAGGCTCTGCGTTACCTCAGCAGTGCTCAGGCCATTTCAAGCGGAGTCTAACCGTTTTAGGTCAAAGTCACGTTACTTGGACTACTCCTCCAGTAAAAGGCCTGAGGACCCTGTCACATGCGCACACTGACTATTCGATAATTTATTGTCACGAAAATCAAGCCACCTGTTGTTCAGGTGACATGTTCAATTGAACATTAAATCTGCTTCGCGACATTTATATGTGTTTTTCGCGATGCTGGCAAAATCGCATTTTCTCATATCCTTCAACAAATCACATCAAAGCACATTAGATCTGTCCTTAATCTCACTGGGCTGTGCATAAAAGCACCCTATATCTCTCTATCCAGCTTTTTTGGTGCCTCCATCCTTTCGTCCTGTGGAAAACCCCGATATGTGATGAGCCGGAGCGCGTCAAAATCGCCATTGCCCTTTCGGGGTAGTTAAATAACCACTTCCTCCCACTAATCTGCCACCCCAAAGTGGGTCAATGTGGCGCACCTTTGAGGTAAAGGTGGCGTAACGCCAAAACCTCCTTGGCACACAAGGCACGCCGCGCAACATCACACAGTCAGCCGTAAGTGAAGCTTTTCGCGATATCTTAACATGGCCTTAATCGGTTGCAACGCCGTTATCACCGCCGCGCCGCCCCGTCACGACCGTGCCACCCACGTCACCGTACCACTTGCCGCTATGGAGTCCATGAGCACTGTGTTCTCTACCACCTACGAGTCCGAGGCCGAGGCTACTCGTGCCTGCAAGACCGTAGGCTGGCAGATCGGCTTTGGCCTTAGGCGCCGGAATGCGAAGCCTTCGGCTCGTGCGCCGACCTATGTGTTCTGTGACTTTGATACGATGGAGCGGCTTGATGAGGCTAACGCCCTTGCGCTAAGGGAGATGGCGAAGGAATGCCCTTTATAGCCCTTGTAGTTATAGTGCTCTTGAATTGACGATGCGGGTCTAATGACTCCTAGAAAAGTGGCATTTCTATGTGTTCTATGCATCGCGGCCGGCTTCACTTGCGTTGTGTGCCTTGGGCATTGTGCCTTGGGTCTCGTGTGTGCACTGGGGCCGGCCGGACGTTGTGTGCGGCGATGCGCCACATTGACCCACTTTGGGGTGGCAGATTAGTGGGAGGAGGTGGTTATTTAACTACCCCCTTCCGACCCGTGCATGCTCTTAGCAACAAGGGAAAGATCTCGGCACATGTTTCGGAGACTTTACTTCTACGTAGTACGAGTGAACAGCACGAAGTTCGTTTGATGCGCTGATGCCTTGTCAGATTCCAGGGGAGGACATGGCGCAGAGTCGTCAGTGATGGCGGCGTAAACGACCATATCTGGCTGTCTTGCGACTGGAGCAGCCCATGACGGCTTGCACCCGCTTATCGGCAAGCTTTGTGCGGTGTGTGAGAGGGGTGGAGCTACGACAGGAACTGGGGAATATCATGGGCAATATCAAGCCAGAAGCGAACGAGGGGACTCGGTCCCAGTGCAGAGAGGTTCTTGTATGTAAGGTATGTGGGAAGACGGCGGGGGTCAAGAAATGCGCGAGATGCCTGGCTGTGGGATACTGTAGTACCGATCACCAAAAGAGTGACTGGAAGGTCCATAGACAGTCTCGACAGTTCCTTCCTGAGTCCGCTCAACATCTGTCAATGGGACCAACCGACGAGGCGCGACTCGACTTACCGGCTCCACGAGTACAAGCCTTGGACGAGCCGATCTACGTGTCCTCCGATGCGGAGTCCGAAGTAAGCGAAGGAGCCGGACAAGATAGTGTTGGCAATGGCTCTGTATAGCCGAGATCTGATTCCGATGTATTCTGACGATCCCGTATACTGAGTTGGGAGAAAGTCCATCTTTCTCGCCAATGGAAGGGTCGAGCCAGCCTGGCGAGTCTCGTTCGACCTACCAACCCCTGGCAAACCAGTCCAACGAGTTTTGTCCTACCAGCCTCCACAACCGTCGAAGATTCCGAGGACGACCATGGCAACCAGCGCTCCTAATAGTGTGGACCATTAAGAGGACTATTAGTGCACACTGTGGTTTACACTATTAGTGCCGCACTATTAGTGTAGTGTGCGTTTCACACCACACTGGTGGTTCAGTGTAGCTTGCCCAAACTGAACGGGTAGTTCAGTGCAAGGGTCCAGACTAATAGTTGCACTATTAGTGCGCCCCATGATTACCAGCAACCCGGATTTTACTACCTTGAATGTTGCACTCAGGATACGTACCATTTGTACTTGACACATGACGGATCCTGTAACAGGACTATTTCCCTTTGCTTAAGCCACTACCCCTTTTCTTATGCACATCTGCAATCTGTCCTCATTAGATTATGCGTCTTTCCTTGAACTCTTCTACTCTTTGATCATAAATAGGGTTCTTGCTCACTCCTTCTTAGATAGAAGAGACGAACCTCAATTTACATGTTGACCCTTACCTTTCCAAATTACTTCCTGCGAGAGTTATGAGCCCGGTTGGCTCTTAGCTGTGCCATCGGATTCTCTTGCACCTTTTGCATAGCCCGTATCCGCGAAACAGGATCAGAGCACGTGCCCCTTTGGAGACCTGTAGGTAAAGACGTACCACAGCAACCTCACCCATTTCGACGACCATCAAACGAACACGATGGAGTCAACCAAGGAAGAGTCAATCGGTTCGTCCCGGGTCAAGCTTAACGGCCCGTCAGACTGGAAACAGTGGATAAGCATTATCCAGAAATTTGCCATTGCGCACGGAATCTGGGACTTTGTCGATCCAAGTCGACCACTCAATCCGGCTCCACGGGAACCACGGAGACCGGAACCATCAGATCTGCAGGATGAGGCGACACTCGTAACCCTCAATCCTGACAAGATCAAAACCTTCGAACTTCTGACTTCCCAGTATCGACATGAGTACTCTATCTTCAAGGCACGACAAAAGGCGCTAGCAAGCCTGCAGGAACACATCGTCAGGACCTGTGGGAACTACTACAACACCATTGCCTACGAACATGACGTTGCAAAGGAACTTAAAGTCCTCAAACAGAGGATCCAGCCCACCAGCTGGGCACAAGAACAAGATGTCCTTGACAGATTTCATTCCACATTGAAGTCACCCAACAGGACCAAGATTTCGGATTGGGTCACGAAGTGGCACCAAGTCCTTACCGAAGCCCAACAGCTCGGAATTCCAGATGCCCAAGGACTCAGACCGACTCGGTTGTTCTTGAAGGCAGTTTCGGGAGTAAATCCCACGTTTTCTCATTACTGGCTCAACAAGATGGAGGACGAAGCTCGTGGCATCGACCCCCTCTGGCAAGGTCGATTCCCAGACGGCATTGAGATCAGTACCATTTTCGAGAGGGCACATTCCCTCACGTCTGACCAGAAGGGAGGAAAAGGCGGAAACACGTTTGCCACTTGGCAGCAGACTTGCAAATAGATAAATCAAATCAAATCCGGGGTCCAATTTGATTTGATTTGGATAGCAAAATCATGGATCTGATTTGATTTGATTTGATTTGAATCGATTTGGATCTCATTTGGATATCTGGATAGCCCCACTTTTTTCCCACGACAAAATACATTGAGCCGCTCCTATAAGGTCCGCTTTGATAAGGTCCGCTTTGAGGCGGCCTCTCTGAGCTGCGGCCATCTGTCCGGCAAGGCTAAATATTCTCTCCGGCTCTGAAGACATCGCCGGAATGGAAAAGAGGTCGATTGCCATTCGCGACAGGCGTGGATATTGGCGTCTGCGGAGAAGCCAGTACTGGATGGGATTGTCCACAAGACAATCGCCCGGATCGGTACTGCCCACCCATTCTGCGTACTCGTCACGCATGGAGGACGGTGAGGGCGCAGGTTGGGCGCCAAGTTTCCTAATTGAGGTCATGAAGTCATCTAGGTCCGTTGTCTTCCTTGCAGCTGTGGGCTCCTCGGGTATCGTATCTTGCTCGACCGCGAGGGTTCGGTACTCCTCCCATATGCGCCATTGCAGCAGTCAAGTGCAGAGCTGTCCCATTTTGGCCATCGGCTACAAATATCTCCCCCCGTAATATGGCAGACGCACCCAAAGATATATTTCACGATCAAACGTGTCAGGTAAAACACAAAAGAAAGCTTGGTGACACGGCCTGGAAAAGCAACTGCCCGTAATTAGCGACCACTCTAGGCCAGGCAGGGCTGGCTCCCCAAAACTATTGGCCCAGGTCGCCATTGTGGGGCGTATCCAAATAATCAGATATGTGGACAGGCTCTTCACTGCAGTGAGGTTATTCGAACTGGTTCAATTGGTTATATCTTGTGTAACTAGGGAAACGTGTCCCATACAAACTGTGTGCAAAGACCTTCCTCCCTGTGTCTCACCTCTTACTCGCACGTGACTAGCGCGGTCGATTAGTTATACGTGCGCGATCGGTGCCTAGTGCACAGGTGGATCCAACACTGGAACCTCTTTCTAAATCGATGATCGCGCACTAATCAATCCACCAAAACACACCAAACACAGCGAATTAAGATGAGATAGGAAAACACGAACAAGAACACCAACAAACTCCTACCACGATGCATCACTATGTTGGATAGTGTGCTCTGACTGTAGCTCTCCTCCCCACACTGGGTGTGTTCTGCCACACGCCATCATGGGCCGCATTTCGAGCGCCGGATGCGCTAGCTGATTCCATCGGTCCCACGTTGAATATGGACACGAGGATCTCCTCGTTAATGTGAATGGAATAAAAGAACGACGGTAAAGCAGAAGAAGGAACGAAAAACCGATTAAATCTCGTCGAGAATTGTTGTGTTATTGCGATGAACGAATCCTTCCACCCTCACGTTTAGCTGATTGTCGCTAATAAACTGCGTGAGGGCGCTGTTTGATGATGTCATAGCATCGGCAGGGTTATCTGCGCCGTTGACCCAACGGATTTCCGCAATATCCCTTGATTCATATGCCTGCCTCAGCGCCATGATATCTATCATGAGTCGCTTCTCTGTTGTGGTGCCAAGTTTGACGAGGCACTCATAGAGGCTATATGAATCTGTGCAAATGACGAGCGGATTTGCTTCAGATCAAGGCGTTGTGCGATCGTATTGACCGTTTGCTTGATCACAAATGCGAGATCGAAGCCCGATGTCAATCCATAGATCTCTGATGCAAGAACGCTTCGAGTAACGCGCTTGCATTTAGTTGAGCTCCAATGAAGAATGTTTCCGCGGATGGAAAATGAATCGGTTGATTGCGCGGTCTCATTGGCGATGATAATCACAAAGCCGATTTGAGAGCTTAAATCCTTATTGTTGGCGAATGATCCATCGGTGAACACAAAGATCTTCGCGCTCGAGATCGATGGGTATGTAACATAGGCCACGGTCGGGATTGTTGATCTGCCATTCAATCCGCTTGTTCAAAGCCTTGAAGTCGGTATTAACGGGCTCTTGGGCTTGTGCCGCAACGGAACAATCGTATGTTGCTTCGGGTTGGCAAATCGAAGCGATATATGCCCCCGCGCGTTGAGCAGCATAATCCTGATGCCTACTTGATGCCTGAAGATTGATCTCCTCGAGGTTTTGGGCTTGGCCCTTCTGCCTGACGATGACACAGCCATTTTGTATGGTCAGGCGGCTGCCGTTAAAGTCGCAGATGGAACCTTCTTGAGAATCTCTTTGGCTTGGCCTTAAAGCAGAGTTCTTTCTCCTCGATCTTGAGAAATGCATCTGTGCCAACAATGAATGTGTCATCCGTTTGCAAGGCCGCGATGCCAAACAGGTCCTTGTCGGCGATGTTGTTTGCCGTGATCAGAAGGCACGGGTCAAACGAAGAGGTTTCCATATTAAGCTTGCGGCAGTGATGGTCGTGATATGTGTTGAACCAGTGGGCTCCTGCCTCTGCGATGCCATATAGCGGCTTCACGATTCGCAGGATTGTTCCTCTGGATATCTTCTTTGAGTTCTTGAGGAAGGGCTGCAAGGATGACACGGGCCAGCTTGGTCTGGGATTGTGTGTATGCCATCGTGATGTCTCTGATCATGATGAACATATCCCGTGTGCAGAGAAACGGTGCTAAGGCCAAGGCCACGCGTTGTGCGGGCCGGCTGATGGTAGGGGCTTGTGTGAGGATCCCACGTTTCCCATCATCATTGTATCCTTGCACAACGAGGCGTGATTTCTCGTATGGCGTTGCAGTATTTCTTCCTTAACCTCTCTGACCATTCGTGATTTGAAGACACGATATCCACCATGTTTATTCGCATCGAATTCTTCGGGTACAATGACCCCAGCGGCGAGGAGGTTCGTGAGCTCGAGTGTGTCGGAAGCTTCAAATGGGAAACCGGTGCTTGTGATCTTTCCTTCAGCTCGTAGCCGCTTGGCTAGGCCGAGATGTTCCATTTCTTTTCGAACAAGAAACGCATTAGCTTCATGATGAACGATAAATTGAACGGGTGAGCAAACAATAGTGGATTCTGATGTGCCATTTTGTGCAGCATCCTTCCTAGGTCGGCCACGCCTGCGCGGCCTCTTTGGCTCAGGGTATTCGAAAGGTTTGGGTTGGTCTTCTGTGGTAGGAAGAGGAAGAGGTTGTTGAGTTGTGGGTGGAAGGGGAAGAGGGTTTTGAAGAGGATGTTGTTGATCGGATTGTGTTGAGGGAAGGAGTGATTGTTGTGTTGATGGGTCTGTGCGGCTAGGGCTAGGGTCGGGTTGCAACTGAGGAAGGAGCGATTCCGGGTGACGATAGTACGGTTGGACGCATGTACTGCGAAATTTCGCTGGTCCGTTGTCCAGGTCAACTGCGATTTCCGTATCCGTCACCTCGAGCACTTTATATGGGCCTTGCCATCCGTGCTTCTCGCGAAATACGCGAACTTCGCTTCGCCTAGGGGCAGGCGCAACGCTGTATCAGGCCCATTACGCGTATTTAACGCGGTCTGAACCTTCCTCTGGGCGTTGATCTTCCTCAGCTCTGACATCGTTCGCCACACCGCCTTAGCTCTTGCCATTGCGGAAGGTGTAGGCGGCGAATCCATCGTCATTCGAGGCAGAGCACCGAAGACGAGGAGGGTTGGAACGAGGCCATCCGGACCGGCTGTGTCGTTGACAGCCTTGAAAGCCATTTGAAGGACTTGATCAGGGCTCACGGTATCCTTCAGCTCTGCCTTTAATATATCATATGCTCTTCGGACGGGCACATGATACTTCTCAACCTTCCCAACAGCCCAATGTGCTTCCACAGGCACCTGATGACACGTTATTCCCATCAATTTCGCTTCTGCTTGGAACTCGGCAGCAGCGAAATTCGTGCCTGCGTCATGAGTGATCACATCGGGTGGTCCAAGGTATGTATCCATCCAACATTGTTTCAACGCGAGCCACGTTTCCTTGGCCGTCATGTTGGATAGGAATCTCCTGCCTGATAGGCAGTGGCTTGATCAACAACATGGAGGACTGGTCTGCCACCCAATGTCATGACATCAACGATGACTTCGTAATTGAAGTCACAATCATCCTTCAAGCTGAACTTGAACCTTCGTGGCGGGTCGGATTTCATCTGACAGTAGTGGCAGAACTTCTTGATCATTTCCAGAGCTTCGATTTCCACATCATGGCCAGCCGAATTCAGCAGCTTGTGCAGCCGATACACGGATGGATGACCAAAACGCGTGTGGAGGCGCCGCAATTCAGCCTCCGTGAGATATGCCACTGATGCCTCTTGTTTCCGCAAGAAGAACCACGCGTGACCCCATCTTCGAATCACTGGAACGCTCACACCATTGCCAACGAGCTCGTTCGTGACGTTATTTAAATATACGCCGAGCCGATCCATATCAGCTAGGCATAGGAGGAATGGCGTTGGCACGTTGACTATATGAAAATCAACCCTCCCACTGGTGTGTTCAAGGTGATCACGCCAAGTGGTGTTTCCAATCTTCCTGCACCAAATCTAACTGGTTCGGGCTTGCGATCATCACGGAATTGGACTGGGGGCATCTCTCGTTGGAGAGCACGCAGTTGTTCGATTCCTCCCGTCGATATGCATGCCGCACCTGTGTCCGGCATGATTCCTTGGAACGAGTCTTGAGAGTAACGATCTAGTATGAATTGTGTGGGTTCGTCACTGTTGAATAACTTGATGCCTACTGAGAGATCCGATGATGGAAAGCTTCGTTGGACAGAAAGGTCGCAGCAGCGTAGAACGATTCATAAGGGTCAGAGGAGTCAGAATCATCAGATTCCTCGGTGCTCGAGTCATCCTGATCCTGTGATTCCTTCATAGTCAGCCAAGAACATAGCATACGAACGAGATTGACCGTGGAAGCCTCTCTCTCGTAGATACTTCTCTTTGGCTGCTTTATCTCGTTTTCAGGATGTCTCGTTGAGAAACAATCTTCCTTGCCGCAAACGTAGCATTTCTTCTTCCAATTTGGCTGACGCCTTTGTGATTGACCTCTTGTTCCGCCGGAATTTCGCTGAAATTTGCGATCCACGAAGTGCTGATCGTGTCCTCTATCCAGGTCTTGGGGATATTGGCCACTGGGTTGTTCAGATCGTTCATCTTGCATGGCAGATAGCGATGATCGAAGCTGTGATGCCAACCCCTCAAATGTAGGTGCGGGAGAGTATATCGCGAGTCGGAATTCAGGCACACCACGGCACGCCCTGAGCGTTGCATCGATCAGGCCACCTTCGCCGCCAGACTTATCCCCGAGTGCTCTCCTACAGAGCCGCAATTTCGTAAGAAGGGCCTGGAGGACCTCGTCAGATGACTTACCGGGCATCTCAGCCCGAAGTCGGCTGAAGGTGAGGGTGCTCCAGTGGGTATGATACATCTTCTGGTTGATTTCGGTGTCAAAGTGCTCTTTCATCTTCTGATACATCTCAGCGAAGGTTAAATCAGTGCTGATTTCGTAGAAAGAAGGACTGAGCTTGGCCAGAATCGAAGGAAAACACCATGGAATTTAGACGGAGGAATGTTTGCTTGACGGCACACGCTCATGAATTTCCGGATCTTGTCATCGAAGATATCGTATGGTTCGCCGGTATAGGCTAGTTTCTTGTCCCATATCTTAATGAATCTAATCGTGAGATCGGCCTCAACTTCCTCGTTCTCGAATCGAACAGGTGGAATGCTCGTGTATGCATCTCGGAAGTTGGTAGTCCGTACGGGGAGCGTCTGCTGATACCGAGGGGATTCGCGCCATTGATGCTGAGGCTCTTGCTGAGCGGGTTGATGGGTCTCAATGATATGAGGGGATTCCGGTTCTGCCGGTCGGGTAATAGTTGGCTGCTGGATTACTATCGGTGCCGGTGACGATATAGCCGCTTTAACAGTTCCTTGGAGCAGCTTCTGTTTCACCTTATATGCCACGGTGTTTTCAGCAACCTCTTGACCAAGCAACTCGTTCTCATCCCATTCAGGAAGTTCGTTACTTGTTAGAAGGCCACATAAAGCTCGAGAGATGCTAGAGTTGGCCTTGCCCATATAGATCCCCCTAATTCTGAGAAGCGTCCGGAGTCTTGATCTAAGGCGTGGGTTGATTAGTTCGAAGTCATCATAGCTCCATCCCGTGAAGTCGTTATACAGATCCCCAAGCAGGGCAATTCCGTGGTTACGTTTATCCACCGTGTATGTTGCCACACAGCCTAAGAAGAAGCTGTTGCGGTGGACAAGGAGGAGCTCTGGGTGATAGGTTCGTTGAGGAAATCCGCGTCGAAATGCCTGATCGGGAGTGAAGGAGCTCCACGATCGTCAGGTTCCGTTCAACGAGTTGCCTGTCTTCGAGAGACACGTTGGCCGGGGTATCCTGGGCTGTTGCCGGGGCTAGTGCGGCAGATGAATTGTCAGACATATTGACAGGCTGTGTGCTGAGAAACAGGGCACAGGGTGTCAATGAGGTTATCAATGTGCGATAGGGCACGCCTAAGGGTCGCTGATGACAGCAAAGCTTAGGCACGGTTGGATAACTAGAGTGGGCTCTGATGCAGAGTCTTCGTAGCAATCCGCGCGTTGTAGCAACTATCCTACCGTCAGGGAGCCTGCTTTGCAGAGCGTGACGATAGGTTAGCTCTCTTCCGTCTTGCTGTTCTGTGTCACCTTTGCCGGGCGACACTGATCAGTGTGGACAGGCTCTTCACTGCAGTGAGGTTATTCGAACTGGTTCAATTGGTTATATCTTGTGTAACTAGGGAAACGTGTCCCATACAAACTGTGTGCAAAGACCTTCCTCCCTGTGTCTCACCTCTTACTCGCACGTGACTAGCGCGGTCGATTAGTTATACGTGCGCGATCGGTGCCTAGTGCACAGGTGGATCCAACAAGATATCCAAATAAATTTGGGTGTTGCGATTTGATTTGATTTGATTCAGCGCAGGGGCAATTTGATTTGATTTGATTTGGATAAATTTGATTTGATTTGATTTGATTTGATTATGATTTATCTATTTGCAAGTCTGCTTGGCAGCAAGAGCGATCCGACCAAACGAATCCTCAACGGCCTTCTAATAACGACTCGACGAATTCCTCGTCAACCCGGCCTGAAAGGCCACCCTGCGTGTGTGGACTGAAACACTACTTCTCAGATTGTTGGTACTACAACGAGGAAATCCGCCCAGCCTCATGGATACCAGATCCGGAGATTGAGGCAAAGAAAAATGACCGACTTGAGAAGAGACCACACCTCAAGGAGAAAGTCGAGCAGTCTATCAAGCAAGCTCGCGATAAACGAGAGGCTAGGAACCAATCTAGCACTCGAAACGACACTCCGAGAACGGGTGAACCGTCAGCCGCTGCTGCGGTCACCGTAAGCTCACCTCCACCGGCAGCCGCATCCACATCATACGTCTACCCACTTCGAGACTCTGTTTTGCTCGATTCAGCATCAGACGTCCACGTAATCCGGGATCGGCACCGTTTCATTGACTATCAACCCGCAGAGGAAGGAGAAGGGCTTTTTCGGGAATGATTCTTGCCTATCCTTGGTCGAGGCACCGTCATCATCAATGTCAGCTACAATCGAACTTTCCAACTCAACCAAGCCTTACACGTCCCGTCTTTCCACACCAACGTTGCATCAGCCGATCGATTCCGCAAGGCAGGCATCGATTGGACCCTTATGACAGGAATTGTGTCAAAGGATGGCTGGGAGATATGTAGGACGACCCCGATGCACGGACAAAATGTCCTCGAATTCACGCCAATCCCCCCTTCTCTCCCGCCTGCTATTGCCGCAATGACCTCAAAGGATCCTAAACCTTCTGATCCACAAGAGGCGCAACTCTGGCACCGACGTTTGGGTCACTTGAACCCTACTGCGTTGGAACACCTCGTCGAAGCCACCACAGGCTGTAAGATCAAAGGCCCGGCAACTATCGACTGTGAGGTATGCTCCCTCGCAAAAGCGAAAAAACAAGTTTCACGAAGACCGTCCAAGGCAACTTCTTCAAGGCCTTTCTGGCGGATCTACATTGACCTCTTCAGCATGCACCAAAGCTACAACGGCAAGAAGGTAGCATTGTTACTCAAAGATGACTTTTCTGGGCTCATTTTGCTACGCACTTCCAAACAGTCAACAGGAGACCCTTCTTTCAACACTTTCACGTTTTTCTTCGTACATTTGGCGCCAATGGAGGCTCCAAGCATGCGTCGTTCACCGGGATAACGACCGCGGACTCCAGTCGGGGTACGTTACATGGATAGATGATGAGGGCATTGAGGATGAACCCACTGCTCCTCACACACCGGCACAGAACGGCCCCGCCGAGCGTTCTGGGGGGGTGATAGGCACATGGGCTAGGAACATGCACGTCGAGGCAAATCTCGATGATGATATGTGGCCTGAGACCTGGACCGCCGCCACCTATCTACACAACCGGTCACCTCAACTTCGCGAGAACTGGAAGACTCCCTTCCAAAGGCTACACGAGTGGCTTAGGGACAACAACCGAGACACCGGTTACTCAGCGAATCCTTTACCCGACATCACTCACCTGAAGGCATATGGCTGCAAAGCCTATCCTTTAACTACCACTGCACTTCAAGGTACTCAGAAGAGAGACCTTAAGACTCAACCACACGCCGAGATTGGTTATTTGGTGGGGTACGATTCCCACAATATTTACCGCATTTGGATTCCTTCACGTTCGGAAGTCCGCCGAGTTCGTGATGTCACTTTCGATGAATCACAGGTCTACCAGAAATCTGCTGGAGACACTCCCCTGGTCATCAAAGAACCAGAAAACCCGTTTCCAGAGCACATCGACTCTGAGTCAGAGGATGAGGAACCCAACGATCGGATGGTTTCTCAATCCGCCCCTGAAAACGAGTGCGCTTCCAAGACGAGGTAGCACAACTGCTTACCCCTACGGAAACCCCAGAGCCACTTGACACTATATTTGTCGCTGGCCCGGAGGACCCGCCTCCGAACCCCGAGCCTGAGCCAAATCAAGTGGACAAGACTCCTCAAGAGCCAACTAGACGCTCAGCCCGAATTGAAGCGAGGAAACAGTCTCATCCCTCAGCTGCTTTTCACGCTGCATTCCGAGCAGCCAGGGAGGAACGACTCCACAAGCGGAGTCTTCCCCCTGAACCACGATCCTGGAGAGAACTCGACTCTCACCCCTTCGGAGACCAGTTCAAACTTGCTGGCAAAACAGAAGTTGATGCACTCTTTTCCCGAGGCACCTTCAAACCCGTTCGGCGCGATCAGATGGATCCGACCGCTGGAAGACCTCTTCCCTCACTTGGGCATTAAAGTACAAATTCAACAAGCACGGAGCCCTGCCCAAGTTCAAGCCCCGCCTCTGCGTCCGCGGAGACTTACAGGAAACCAACGGCAGAGACATATGCAGCGACGCTTGCAGCGCGCAACTTCCGCATTATGATGGCCCTAATGTGCAAGTTTGACCTAGAATCACGGCACCTTGACGCTGTGAACGCTTTACCAATGCCGAGTTAGACGAACTCGTCTATGTCGAATTCCCCGATGGATTCAAACGCTTTGGCTGGGTTCTCAAGCTTCTCCGAGCCCTGTATGGTCTACGAAGATCACCCTTGCTCTGGCAGAAAGAACTCACGACCACCTTTGCAGAACTAGGCCTCGAGACCTGTTCTGATGAACCGTGCATCCAGATGAATGACTGGTGCATCATTTTCTTCTTTGTGGATGACATCTCGATTCTTTATCGGCAAAAGAACGAGGACAATGTCAACCATCTGATCACACGACTCAAACGACACTACGAACTCACCGATCAAGGTGAAGTGTCTTGGTTTCTTGGGATCCGAGTCATTCGGGACCGAGATGCCCGCAAGGTTTGGCTTTGCCAAGATTCCTACATCGACAAGATTGCAACCCAATACGGAATCACCAAGAAAAGCTCCTTTCGAGGCAACCCGCTGCCCGGAAATTCCCTTCAACGTCACGACGAACAGGCCTCTCCTGAAAGCGTGAACTTGTTTCAACAGAAAACCGGATCGATCAACTTCGTTGCGATCTCAACCCGACCCGATGTTTCCTTTGGTGTTAGCAAACTTGCTGAACACATGATGAACCCGTCTTCCAAGCACCATGAAGTCATGGATCAGATGCTTGAGTATCTATTTGCTACGAGATTCTTCGCGCTTGAGTTCTCGGGAGACTCCAACGAGCTCCACCTCCTCACCAAGCCAAAAGAAATCCGTATTGCTACCGATGCTGCTTTTGCAGACAATCCCGACTCGAGGAAATCCTCCCAAGGATGCCTCATCACTCTCTTCAACGGTCCCATTTGGTGGAATGCCACAAAGCAAGCCACAGTCACAACTTCCTCGACTGAGGCAGAGCTCCTCGCCTTCACTCACACTGCCAAGGAAACTCTCAGCCTCCTTCGACTCTTCAAGCAAATCGATCTTCAGCTTGACAACGACCCTATCATTGAGTGTGACAACACGCAAACGATCAGGCTTATCACAGCTGACGTTCCCCGTGTCAGAACCGCGCTTAAGCACGTTGATATTCACAACGCCTGGGCAAGGCAAACGTTCCAAGAAGGCCACTTTGAGGTTGAGTACGTCCCAACAAACCAAATGATCGCGGATGGTCTCACCAAAGCACTGCCTGGCCAAGCCTTCAAGGCCTTTGTTCAGCAACTTGGTCTTATTGACATTTCCCCACGAATTCACCACGTTCCCTCCGACGACGAGGAGTGATATCACAGTTTGAGGGATCTTCCCTCAGACTGGGGGGGTGTGTTGCACTCAGGATACGTACCATTTGTACTTGACACATGACGGATCCTGTAACAGGACTATTTCCTTTGCTTAAGCCACTACCCTTTCTTATGCACATCTGCAATCTGTCCTCATTAGATTATGCGTCTTTCCTTGAACTCTTCTACTCTCTTTGATCATAAATAGGGTTCTTGCTCACTCCTTCTTAGATAGAAGAGACGAACCTCAATTTACATGTTGACCCTTACCTTTCCAAATTACTTCCCTGCGAGATTGAAATAGGGTTTCGGATTGATTTCCAACGAAAAACATGTATAACCTGTAAGACGAAGTGCGTAAAATACTTCGAACACCCGTTAAGTTGCCAAGGCAAGGGGCTTAACGGCTGAATATCCAGCCCGAAGGGTGAACATCGTATTCCTGCACAACTTTAGGGGACCCCTAGAACCCCTTGCCTGCGGCGGCCATCCAGCTGTTTAAACCGCTCCTGACTGGCCCAATCTAACTATATACCCTATATCGAACCTCCCCCTTCCCTGTAGCTTATAGGAAGACGTCGTTTAGTCAAGGTAGAGTGGTGGATACGGTGCATCGCTCAGCTGTTGACCCTGACGCCGTTGTTGGTCAGCGAGGCGCATCTTCATCCCTGCTTTAGCCTTTGTAGTTAGCCGTAAACGCAGCACGTAGGGGAGACAGGCTTATAAACCTTCTGTCGGCGTGTGGTTATAGAGGCTCTGACGATCGAAAGGCGCCTCAAGGAGTAAGCCTTGCAGCGACGTAACCCGTGACACAGCAACATAGCTAATACCGGCCTGGAAGTCGCGTGTAGCGAGATCAGTAACTATTTGCTCCTTCGTTAGGCTCTGGCATTTGTGAACAGTGATAGCAAACGCCACCATCAGGGGAAACTGCGTGCGAGCGCAGGTCTCGTTGCCCATAAGGAAATCACGCCTGACTGGGAGGATGGGTGAGATTTTCCTGCCCTCGTTAGTTATTAGATATGGCGGTCCATCGTAGCTATCAAAGTCCACCATAATAACGGCCGGGGGATCTTCCAATGGTTCGGCGCCTGGGTTCCAGGCGATATCGTATACAGTACCCTGGGGGCTGCAGCAATACACACCCGCAGGTGGTGCCAGGGAATGTTGTAGCTAGGTCGGCCGCGGAGCTAAATTTGACCTAGAATCCGTTAGTAACCGATGGGTTCGATAGATTCGACCCACGATGGAAGTGGAAGCGTGTGCTTGAAACTTGCATTGAAGAAAAGCTCGGAAACGGCTAGCTCGTTACCTAGTCAACGCTCAGGGGTTTGCGGCATGGCCTTCATTTGGTGGCGTTGCCAACCGACCACCCCGCACGAGTTGAGTACAGGGAGGCCAATTAGCCAATGAGAAGAGGTTTTATGCCTCTCTTCTGACTGAATACGAGAGGAAGGCTCGCCAGCCGCGGCTCGCGCAAAGAAGCCTTTCGGAACGAAATTTGGCGACAAGAGAACCGGAGAAGAGTTGGCTACAGAGAGAGAGAGAGAGTTGGCGACAGTAGATTGGAGACAGGAAGAAGAGTGAGGTCGAGATACGAGACACGGCGAGAGACGTAGAGCATTATCGTGAGTGAAACCGAGACAGAGCGTCGGGGAGGCAGGCTAGGCCGCTGGAGGGAGATTTTGTTTAAAAGGCGCAAACTCAAAGGGCGTGGAGAGACGGCAGGGTTGAAGAGAGATGGAGTGGGTAATGCATGTCTGGGCGAGTGGAAGGCTCGGAAAATTTACATGTGCTACCGGTATAAGTCGTAGGTATAAACAGAATAAGGAGTATATTGGGGAAGTTTTGACTTGATCGTCTTCATGAAAAGGAGAACAAGAAGAGAAGAGAATGTGCTATTCGAGCCTTTGGCAGTTGATTTTGAGGATGATGAGACATGTTGTCATGTTGTATTGTTTCGTTTGATGCTTTAAAGTTTAGAGAATATTCTTGGGCGGACGTCGGGCGCGCAGTGGTCGGGAAGATATCGACGCGGGAGGTCTGATAGAGCCAGAGGCGGATGTGTCTTGGTGATTGACCTGTTCGGTGTCCGTCTCTGACTCTGCGGGTCTTCCGGGGACAGAAAGGAGGAGGTATCGGATTTGGGAGTCTTGACCGTCACAGTCGGTGATTATGGTGGAAGTTTCGGGAGAAAGTCGCGGTCTCTTGGTTGGGGTTTGGTAGGGATCGGGCAATGACCGACTTGATGCCAGCATAAGGATCGACTGGGCCAGAAGCATGCGGCGTGGGGGAGGCGGGGCTTTGGGCGGCCTTGGGTTTCTTCGTAGAGGTAAACCTGGCCAACGCAACGCTATAGTCCGAGGGATTGCCGACCGCGCTTTTGGGTGTCGTCGGCAGTAGTTGTGTTGCAGAAGCCTGGTCGGACATGGCCTTGTCGTGGAAAGTCCACGTGTCGGGGACGACGATGAAGATATAGTCTTGGTCGAAAGCCGGGGCCTGTTTCATGATCTGGTGATCCAGTAAGCCGGCGATTTTGCCCGTACAGGTGAAGAGAGTGTTCGACTGGAACTGGCTGTCGCGCCTCTCGGTCATCTTCTTGCATAGGAGGTCCAAGGATTAGCGTGAATGGGGAAGATGACGAAAACTTGAAGGGTGAAAGCCCTTGAAGGGGTTTGCCGGGAATCCCAGGACAAATAAAGGTGGAGAGCTGGACAAAGCCGCAGCAGCTCAGCTGGGTGTCGTCAAGGGCCGCAGCCGAGTTTCCATGCAGGAGGTCGCGGCCGGAGCCGATGACAGGTCCCGTGAAGGAGACAATGGGTTGTATCGTTGGGAAAGTATCCACCGAGCTGAGGTGCGAGTGACAATTCTATGGATATCGTCAGGGAGGGCAGTGGCGACAGAGAGATTTGGAGCATAGACTCACGGTTGGTAGCTGTGATCGCGGACTATAAGCGCGGGGACGGTGTATTCTGTGATGTTATCATCGTCCGACTCCCAGCCATCACGTCGCTCGATTTCCCACGTCAGGGCAAAGGGATGAACACGGCCGACCATGAAGAACCATTGCTCGGTCCATTCCGAGGAGATTATCTGTTGGTTGTATATGGAAATATTAAGGCTGAAGAAGATGCAGGTCGATGGATTGCCAGTATCTGACCGGATTGCTGCATACCCGGAGTCGACAGCCATGAGGGCGTGGGAAGGAAGACCTCGCTAGGGTTTCTGCGTTGAGCCCTTTGACACGATGCTCATTCTGGTAGGCGAACCTAGCCGGGCAGCCGGGCTGGACAAAGGCCATCATGGACATGTCGGCGCCAGCATTTTTCTGGCTGTCAAGAGGTTGCCGCGGGAAGGACGAGGTATCGACGTTGAGCTGGGAGGCCGACATCGTGAGAACATGGCAGATGTAGTCACCGTGGAAGTGTAAATGAGGGGTTACGCAGAGTGGAGGTGGGCATCCTATAAAGCAGGTTTTCTTGCTGCTCGAAAGAGGGCTCGCGGCTAGGGTCGGGGAGACTTAAGAGTCAGAGAATGCTACCTAGGTGATAGATCAGAAGCGGGGGTATGCGGGAATGAGCTGGCGAGGTTCTTGAACAGTCTCGACCATCTGGTTCTATGGTCGTGAGTGAAGTAGGAGCCGGGGTTGGAAGTTGAGTAGGGGTGATGGCTATGTCGCGAGAAGTTGGAGGTCGGCGAACAGTAAGGTTAGTGTGGGTAAGTCTGCGGAGAAAGAAAGTCCAGCAGTACCCTTCGGTGTCATCGTTGCATGGAGTAGATAGCAAAGGCGACAATAACGAATGAGAGTGAAGGAAAGAAAGAGGTTATGGTAGTATTGCAGGGGTCCCTTTTTGACGGTCGTCGGTAGTTGGATGGGCATTGCGTGCGGCTGAGCGAGGCGGGTGCCGACCGTGTCGAGTCCACTATTGGGACACGGTGAAGTCGGATATAGGGGACGACCTGAGGAGGAGGATGCGAGTTGGTCACGAGAACTCCAAGAGGGTTTGCAAGTCGAGACTCCGGTGGCTAGCGACTACAAGAGGACAGGCAGGGGGATCCTGGCTGTCGCTTTAGCATGAAGGCCGTTGATGCGACGTTGGTGGTGGCGAGGGAGCAAACCTAGCCGGGTAGTCCGGTTGCACGAGGGACACCGTGGACATGTTATCGCCGGCAGCCTTTTGGCTGTTGCTCGACGAGGTGGAGTGGCAGATATTGATGGAGCAACTGATGCGCAAGGTGGGTGGGACGGCGTTGGAAGGGCCGGAGAGTATGGTTGGAAGTGTGCGGCGGGCGGTTGGCGCGGCCACCCCATGTGCCGGAGGTCGGCAGTAGCCAGGATTCGCTGGAGTGCGCAAAGAGAGCACGGCGATGGAAGGGCCGCCTTTGGCAAAGCTGGGGTAGCAGGTCGCACGTGGAGACCAGCCGAGGGTCGGGACGGTGGACGCACATAGGGAGGGTAAATGGGGATTACAAAGGGTAGTAGTATTGCATCGCTTCGGTACCATAGGCAAGCATTATAAGGGAAGAAATGCCACGGCCATGAGAGTAGTGATCGTTAGGAAGCTTCCCACTCGGAAAGAAATAGTGTACGCCAAGAAGCGAGATTATCCAAGTGGAAGTGCTCCGAGCCAAAACTTTCTAGCCTGTTGCCAATCCACGCTAGTCGACGTCGAGGAGGCAGTAGCATGGCGGACAGTCCTGCAGGGAAGCTAGGCGAGGCGGCCGCTCACCGTGGAGCCTGTTCGTTGTCAGTCGAGGATGGAGAAGAGGGTAGGAACGGGGGAGTGCCTGTTTCGGGGTGCGGAGATGATACAGGGCAACTCCGAGAAGGGGCACGGAGCACGGGAGACAAGGTTGGGGCGGTTCGGGAGATACAGATCAGTGGCGAATGAAGCATTAACGTTCCGGCTGATTCAGCCTAAGCAGTCTGCGGTCGAAGAAACCGCATGGAGAAAGCATGCAGAGGCGATCGCAAAGTCACTGCCGAGAAGACCGCCGCGAGGCGGTTTGCGGTCAAGCAGAGCACGGAAGTCCCGTAATTTGGTCAGCAGCGGAAATTCCGCGCAACGTCAGTCACCGAGTCCGCTTCCGAGGTTCGTGTTGCCTACAGAACGTGGAGACCAGGGGGCAGTGGGCTCTAACAGTCCACCCCTTCATCGGCCGTTTTTGCCCCAGGAGAGGGGTCCTGAAGGTGACGGGCAGGGAGATAAGGCGGCGACCGGCGGTGTCCCGGGTGTTCGTTCGAAAAAGGGACCGACGGTCCGACCTATCCAGCCCAAGGATACGACTTTCCAAGACCTAAGACGAACGGCGCAATTTGCAGCATCGATTGCATGGGGTTTGCCCAAGCTCCGTCGGGGACCGGTTCGGCGGCCAAGGGCACAGGTGGGTGTGGACGATGGCGCAGCAGAGGCAGCGGACGGCTCGCTGCGCGGACAGAGGCAGTCCCGGAGGCGTGAGAAGAGAGCCCGTCTTCCTAGCCGGGATGGGCGCCCGATAAAACAGGTCCGAAGTGGAATCGGAAGGCATAGGAGACGGGAGCTGCAGGCCGAAGACCTGGCGAGTGTGCTGCGCTTTTTGGAGGAAGACTTTGCCTTGAAGGAGAGATTGTCTAACGATCAGACGTGGTGCACGCCAATACCGCTCGAGAGGAAGGTGTCGACGGTGCGAGACTTCTATCAGGCGTTCCACGATGCGAGCACGTTGCCGATACGGACCTGCATGGCAGCTACCGCAAGTGTACGAGAGGAGAGTTGAGGAGATTACATGGGATCATTGGCTGTCAAGTTGCGTACCAAAGGGCGGCCGCTCACCATTTTCATGCCGGAGTTGCTTTCCTGAGGGCGAGTCCGTGTCGGTGTGCGCCGAGTGTGGCCGATGCCTGGCGCGCAGGAGCCTGTCGCCGGCGATCCACCTTCACAGTCGCCTTGGCTGCGAGCACATGTTCCCCGATGAGCTCAAGGGACTGACGCCGGTCGAAGAGAAGCTCATCTCGCTGAACTCATGTTACGGGTTTGTCACGAGATATAGCATTCCGGGCGGGCAGAGGCAGAGCGTGAAGTATCCGAGGCATGTCAGGGCCACATCACGGTGTTTCCGAACAATGTGCAGGAGCTGGCCACAAAGTGCTCCCGCACCCCTTTTGCAAGCACTGGACGAGATCCACATCTCGTGGCAGGGCGCGGAGAAGCCGGCACCGAGCGACCTGTCGAGTCTCTTGTCGGTGAGGCGGCGGGTGGTCGAGAGGGCCCTTGTCTGGCTGAAGCGGAACAACCCCCACTACGCCGAGATCGAGATCGACGCGGCGGAGATGGAGAGCTGGGGAGACTCGATACACGGGGTACCGTCGTCGGTGTGCGATCGTATGGAGCGGAACGAGCCGTCTGGGTGGGAGAAAGCGCGGACGGCGCACGTTGTGCCGCCCACGGAACGCGCCGTGGACGAGGAGGGCCGGTGGAGATCGAGGAGCTCTTCGCCCTGCTCAACCAAGGACAAGAAGCCGGCGGCCAGGTGAAGGTCACGGGCCCAACGGAGAAGGCGCGGTTCGCGATGGAAGTGACGCCTGCCCCGACCAGAACGTTCCAGCGATCAACGAGGTGACGTCTTCTGGCATGTTCGCGCTCGACGGACCGCCAGACGTCGCGGACGTGGAGAAGCTGCAGTTTGCCTGTGACGCTGTTGGTGAAGGTGCCGACGACGGCCGTGCCCGAGAGCGTGGGTCGGGTCCCTAGCCGGGGGTTCGGGGCGTGGCGACGGTGGTTGTGAGCCATACATCCGGGTTTCGCGGGGGTGAGTTTACCGATTCCTTTGAGGCGTCCTTCTTGCCAGGACGTTCCCGACCCTGTTCCCATTTGGCGTTGGGGACCAAGGCTGGTTGAAGAGACCATGGTCGACGCGGGAAGGTCACGGCCAACTTGCGAGGCAGGGCTGTCGAGGCAGAGGCGGCCGCGGAGACCCCGTATCGTCTCGAAGCTTGAACCTTCAGGCGTGGGCCGAGATCGTGCTCCGGCGCCATGGTGGTCGATTTGCACTGCACCACATCTTCGCATTTCTCGTCTTCAACATGGGGTGCGGTCGAGGAACCGCCGGGTCAGCATGTTGAGTGTGGGAGGAAGAACTTCCGCAAGGTAGAGCGCATCGTGCGTTCGATGACCACAGAAAGGCTAGCGGCGGCGAGGGTCGAGTTGGAGAGCTCGGGTAAGACGACCGATGGTGACGTGAAGGAGCTTCTCAGGAGCCTCTCGCTTTACGGCCACCGGCAGCCCATGTCGAGAGAGGTCCGTCTCAATATGCGGCGGAAAATCCAGTCGCTCATCGTCGGATATGGCGTGCCGGCCATCTGGTTCACCATCAACCCGAACGACATTACGAACCCGGTGAAGCTGCGACTGGCGGCATACCGCACACGCGATCCCGACGCGGCCGAGGAGTTCTTAGAAGGCCTTGGGGATGCGTATAAGCGGGCACGGCTGGCGATATCGGATCCCATGAGCTCGGCCGTGTTCTTCCACCGCGAGATGAAGCTGTTCTTCGATCATTACGTGAAGGTCGGTGAAGAGTCGGTATTCGGGCGCATCGGCAAGTACTATGGCGCCGTGGAGACGAACGAACGAGGGCGCTTCATGTTCACGGCTTGCTCTGGCTGCACGGGAACGCGCATCTCAGCTCGATGCTTGCCGACATCCACGGGGAGGATCAGGCGGCGTATCGCGAGCGAATCGTCCGATACATCGATAGCGTCTTCTCAGAGGTAAGAATGCCTACCTAAGATGTGCCACCGGGAGCCTGAAGTACTCTTCTGATGGCCAAGTGGGGCCGGGTTGACGTGCAAGGCAGGATCTGACCAGGAAAGTTTTTGCGCCGTGCAAGCGGAGCGATCTGTGACGGGCGGTATTGGTTCCTGCTGGACAACGCCGCGCAGTTCTCGGCCGCGTTTATCGAGGAGGCCAACTTCTGTGCCGGCGCGACGCAGGTGCACACGCATAGCCCGACCTGTGTGAAGTATTCCTTGGGCAAAGGAGGGCGGAAAGGGGACCTCTGCCGGTTCAAGGCGCCATGGAGGTTAGTCGACAAGACCGCCCTCACGGCAGACGGGGTGCTGCAGATCCGGAGGACACACAGCATGGTCAATCGATGGAACGAGGCTATTGCTGTCGGGCTCCGGCACAACCATGATATTTCCTTCATTGCGACGCAGCGCAAGACAATGGCCTCATCTATTATGTCACGAACTACGCGACCAAGGTGGAGGACCCGGTGTGGAAGCGTGTGGCGGCCGCGGCCGAGCTCCTGGCCGCCTCAACAGGTGATGGCACGGCCAACGGAGGGCGGGACGGTGGCGGAGACGCTGCCACCGATGACCCTGTCAAGGGAACAGGACGCGACAGTTCCTGATGAGAGTGGCGAACCGCGTGTTCACGGAGCGTCCGCTATCACAGGTCGAGGTCGTCGCTCACCTTCTCGGATATCCGGCCGAGTTCACCGACAGCAGCGCGTGGGCGTACCTGAACTGTTCTCTGCTGTACTGGGAAGTCTTTCGGCGATGGCGGCATCTCCGAGAAGCCAGTGGCGCTGCGGCTATGGATGACACCTTGATGAGTCGGTCGTCGTCGAAGAAGAAGGCCTGAGAATCTCCCACGTCGAGGCGTACCAGCACCGGGAGAGCTGCTGAAAGGCCTATGCCTGTATGACTACATATCGATCGTCAGACTGAAACGCATCGGCAACGACGAGAGCTGGGCGGCTTGGGGGGAGATGTCTTTCGAGGATGGATGGGCGCCGGGACGACGCTGGGTTCAGGTGCTCAGGCGGCCGGGCAAGCACGCTACCGTCTGCCTCGACGGCTACCTGAGCAAGGACTTCACCTACGATGACGAGTCGTGCTACCGGAGGTGTGTATGGCAACTGCTCTGTCAGCGGGCATTATCGGAGAGGCTAACCCACCCCTGAAGGGCAGCCGTGCAGCATCTTGCGCTGTTCGTGCCGTGGAGTCCTTCCTGGGCGAAGGAACAGGTGAGATCAACAGCATCTGGGCGCGGGCTCGATACGCTATGGCCCTGAGAATATCATGTCTCGTCGACAACGTGCAGCTGCTTCGACGATTCGCCGAAGACGCAAAACGCGACGCCAAGCAATGGGCAGCCTCGTCCGGCGATGGCGACCCGACGGTCGCACACGTCGAGGAGGGTGGAGCAGGCGAGGCGGGCGCGGAGTCTGCAGCGACATATCAGCCCAACAGCATCGGAGACGCAACGCGGCTCATCGACGTCGTCCGAGGTGCAGTGGGAGCGAATCAGGTGACGGCCAAGTCGCCGGAGCTCATGGCAATGATACAGCAGCTCTGTCGGTTTCAGCATCGGCGCTGCGCTCGACGGCCGAGCTCGAGGCCACGGCGCTGATCGAACGAGGGAGAGGCGGTTAAGCATGCCAGGGCGGGTATTTTCCGGGGCCGCACTACCGCCGCAGGATCAGGTCAAGGCTATCAAGTCGCAGCAGGTAAGTGCCTCGAAGGAGAGGGAGAGGATGATCCAAGGGATACAAAGCACGCCCGCCGCCTGGGAAAGCGATCGCCGCGCAGCGTTGCGAAGGGTGATGACCGGTTTCGGGGAGGACGAGATCGAAATGACGATGGCCGACTCCGACGAGACCGCTATCGACGCAGGGGCGGGAATGGACGTTCAGTTTGGCCCATCAACCTCCTTCCTCGCGGCGGGCAAGGTGTTGGCAACACGGCTGACGCTGAACAAGAGGCAGTCCATCGCTTTTCTGATAATATGCCGCCAGCTCGATTTGATGCAGCAGACCGCCGGGGCGATGCCTGCCAGCTGCGCCAGTTCGTCGGTGGCGAGGGCGGTACCGGCAAGTCGCGAATCATCGAGGCACTCGTCGAGCTGTTCAGTAAAAGAGCCTTTCGAATCGTCTGCTGATCACGGCGACGTCGGGGACTGCGGCGGCGCGGATCAACGGCATCACGATCCACCCGCCTGCGGGTTCACTAAAGACCAAGGGGCGGGGCGCGAACATGGTCAAAGACCTTGACGGTGCGGCTGCCGAAACAGGCGGAGCGGTTCATCCACGGCCAGTCTCGAATGGATTGGCAGGAGAAGGATGTGCTCGTCATCGACGAGGTGAGCATGCTCGGGGCGCGGACGCTGCACGCCGTGAACGAGCGGCTTCGCCGGCTTCGCGGATCGCGGCAAGATTTCGGGGGGATCCCCATCGTCCTCTTCTGCGGAGATTTTCAGCAGTTCCGGCCGGTCCAAGAGAGGTCGATCGTCCTGCCTAGCGCGGCCATCTCGTGGGACGTAGACAACTCGTTCAAGGCCGAGCAGCGTCACCAGCACGACAAAGCGCACGCACTGTGGAAGAGGTTCACGACGGTCGTCATGCTGGACGAGCAGATGCGCGCCGCCGGCGACCCGGAGCTGCAGAGGCTGCTGAAGCGGATCCGTCTAGGCGTGCAGGATCGGACGGATCTAAACCTCCTCAACTCAAGGTGCTACCGGGAGGGAAGGCGGATCCCTTGGGAGACGGGCATCACCGTGGTGACGCCGCTCAATAGGAATCGGTGGAACCTGAACATGGAGGCGAGCCTGGCGTTCCGGGTCCAGCAGCGGTCGACGATGCGCATTTTCATCTCCGAGCACAAGTGGAAGGAGGAGCTGCCGACGGAGGAAGAGGCGATCATGATACTCAACCAGGGCGACGATAGCGCGATCCCGGTGCCGGCCGTCTTCATGTTCGTGGCCGGGATGCCCATCGTCGTGAACCACAACACCCACCAGGGGCTGAAGCTAGTGAACGGCGCGAGCTACTCGGCGGTGGAGGTCATTGTCGACAAGGCGTACCCGGGGCATCGGATCTCGGCCGATATGACGATCCACTTCGGCCGCCGGCGGGGATCATTCTCGAATCGGAGACGACGAGATATCTCCACTTCGTCGGGATGCCGCCGGGCACGATCTTGTTGACACCCATGACCGTTAAGATACAGTGCCAGCGAAAAAGGCCGTGGCAACGCAACGACGTCAGCCGAAAGGGTTTGCCGTGCGCAGCAGCGTTCGCGTGCACGGACTACAAGGTGCAGGGCAAAACGCTGGAGCGCGTGGCCTCGAGCTGCGAGGACACGGACGACGAAGATGGATGGAACGGTGGTGCCTCGCAGTGCGACCCGTACGGCCTGTACGTGCAGCTATCGCGCTGCCGAACTCTAGACGGCATCATGCTCGTGTCCAAGGTGCGGGACAGAGACTTGGTGGGCAACCGGGTCCCGAGGAGATGACTGCCGCACAGGCCAGGCTCGAGGTACTGAGCGAGAGGACCGTTGAGGAGGCGTTGCGCTGGCTGGACGGTGATGCTGAAGAGTCAAGGCGGCCGCGCTAGGTGACGCGATGAAGAGTTCGGCAGGCGGGAAGAGTCGGCAGGCGGCAGACAGGTGGGAGGCGCCTAGTGGTGGATAAGGCACGCGAAAAGGCAACAGAAGCCGGGGAAGGGCAGCGACCAACGAGGAGGGAGGCAAGGAGGACCAATCACAAGGGACCAATCAAGGGGCGGAGAACTTTGGGGGAGAGGGCGGGGTCAGCGGGGCACGTTAGAAGGCCTTTCGTTCCTCAAGGCAAACGCCCTTCGGGCTGAATGATCCAAGTGGCGGAACCCCGGTCGGGGAGTTATGATATACCCGTTATGTCACCGTATAAAGGCGGGGTGCCAGGTAGCCTCTAACCTATCTGTCATCTCTAGGGTAGGAGGCAGGCTGGCTCGTCAATATTTATGCGAAGCAGTTGAGATGCCAATACATTCGCTTCTTTCCGTTGTAATTAAGCATACTGGTAAGCGTCTAAACACAAGCTTTGCTAAGAGCTTCCGCCTGTTATTGACTTTATTATGCTATCAAAACATGTTGCTAAGTTATCGTTTCTGGTCGAGAAAACCCATTATACCGGATGTTGCCCTGCCAATTTGTTCAAGTTTGTCAGTCGGGTTACAGTCCAAAGCGCAGATTGAGCCTCGGCCACACTTCTACGGCCCCAGCTACACCAATCATTAGCTTCATAGGTCGATGCACCGCAAGCCTTCTGATGCTCTTCTCGTCGAGGCTCAACTGAGGATCTCCACCGCCGTTGCGTACGCAAATTGGATGCCGACGTTAGGAACACTGGGGCGTGTCGCTTGGCTGGCACGAGATGAGCGCGAGACGAGCGCGAAGCGAGCACGTACGGAACAATTCGCGACGATGTTAAGTTTCGTTGTGCGCCGACGCTAAAAGGGATATGACCGATCATTGGCCGGCAAACTCAAATTAATTGGATTCTGTGGTCCAAACCAAATCACTAGGACTTCCTAGGGTGGTCAAAAGAGGAAGTTGTCCACCACAGAATGATCTGACCGGAGCTGCCACAAACAATCCGGTTTATCCCACCAATCCTGCTCTCCGCCAGATTCCCATGATCGCCACTCTTATTGTCTAGTGCAGTCCCTAGAGGATCATGTCCTCCATCGTGGATCACCTGAGGCTGGCACCTATATAGATGATTCTGACCTTATTAGTGGGACAGCGGCTTCCCCGTCACCGGCACCATCCTCTTCGCCTGTCCTTAGCGTCTACCGCCGAAAGACGTCTCCTATTTGGCAGTATTGTCGAAGAGAAGAAGGTAGGAGTATTCCGGCAGCTTGGGTTGATTCCAATGGAACGAAATGGTGGCATTGCCAGCCCTGCTTCGACAAGAAAAGAGCGAAGAAATACAATTACTGTGGTGGGTCGTCCGCCATCGTCAATCATTTGCGAAAGGAGCACAATATCATTATTTCTGGGCGGCAGGAGATCAGGCGGAAGTGACGCAAAGTCGCCTCGGAGACATCACCGCATTCCTGGCCAATGGAACTTTGTTCTCCACCAAGAAACGCAAGGCGACCGCAGAGGAAGATGCCTAGATCAAGCGACTCTCCGCGAACTGTACTGCCGTTATACAGTAGCTTGCAGCCTCTCATTTGCTCATGTTGAGCAGCCGGCCTTTCGCGACTTTATCCGGTATATCCGTCCGGCCGCCGATGATCTCCTCCCGAGGTCCGGCGACACGGTTAAAAATGACTTACAATGGGGCTACGACAACAAGAAGGAGTTTGTAAAGCGAGCTCTGCAGAATGCTCTCTCGTCAATCCACATTGTTCCAGACAATTGGACATCGCCGAATTGTTTGGGCGTAATAGGGTTTACAGTTCAATTCGTTACCGAAGATCATGGTCTGCAGTCCCTGGTGGTGAGGATAAAAGAATTGGAAGGACAGCACAGCGGCGAGAACATGGCAGAAGCCATCATGGAGTTCATACGAGAATATGGAATAGCGACAAAAGTTGGATACTTTATGATGGATAATGCCACCAACATGAATACCATGATCGACAAAGTCTCCGACGACTTGGAGCACGAGTTCGAAGTTTTCTACGATCCTCTTCCTCACCGACTTCGCTGTTTCGGCCACATCATTAACCTGGCCGTGATGGAGTTCCTCATAGGAAAGCGACCACCCACAGCAGATTCCTACCACGGACCGTCCGACGACGAAGTTAAGCAATGGAGAAAGCGAGGGGCGATAGGCAAATTGCATAATATCGTGGTCTACATCACCTGGACTCCCAGCGACTTCAGACATTCACTGGTCTCACTGACGGTCTACGGCTACGGCGCGACAATGACACTCGTTGGAATTCGTGGCATAGCATGGTTGAGTGGGCCTTAGAACAAAAGTCCGTCAAGGCATCACCATATTTTGTGCTCAAGAGCCTGCCCTGCAAGACGATGCTCTGACTTCCTCTGACTGGGTTACTTTGGCTGAAATTCACAAATTTCTCGAACCTTTTCACGACGCTACAATGGCCAACGAAGGCACCGGCAATTCCATCTCTGACGTTCTGCCAACCATGGACTATCTCTTGCATCACATTGAAGCGGCCAAGGAGGCCACTACCATCCCCCACTTGGCTACAATGATGGAGACGACATGGGCCAAATTAGCCGACTACTACGAATTGACGGAAGATTCGCCAGTCTATTCAGCAGCGACGGTATTAAATCCTTCCTCAAGTGGGCCTATATGGAGAAGACTTGGGACGACAAGAATGAATGGATTGAGAGAGCTAAAGCTCGGGTAGGGGAGCTCTGGAGGAGGCATACAAATCTACCACTCCCTGCCCTGTTCTTCGACCAGCTTCCGCACAAGAGCCAAGTGCAAGACGACCAAATGGGTACAAATGTGGATGAAAGAGCAAAAGGCTACGATTTTCAACATGGATGACGACGAGTACGAAGTGTATTGCCGCGAGCCTGTGGTGATGGTATCGGATCCGTTGAAATGGTGGTTAGAGTCAGCGCAGCGGCGACGGTTCCCTAACTTATCTTTGATGGCCATTGACCTTCTATCGATTGCGCCTATGTCTACTGAGACAGAGCGGCTCTTCTCCAAAGCCAAACTTTCGGTAACCGACCAGCGAGGATCTATGAACATAAGCACTACTACCGCAAACAGGTCGGATTTCTCAGCCTCCTGACCGATTCAAGCCCAGTCGGCAAGCAAAACTTTCTTTCCTGCTACCAGAAAGCACGCGAGCAAGCGCTCACTGTGTCAAACATCAAGGGTGGCTGGAAAGCGACGGGTTTGTGGCCGGTGTCGATGGCGAAGCCACTTTGAGCCCTCTTCTGCTGGAGAACAGCAACAGACGCAAAAGGAACGCGAAAAATGTGGCCAATGCATTCAATAGCCACTTACCCACCAGTGACTGGCAATCAGACACATCCCAGATTGCGTGGTCGACCCGAGGCGCTCGCAAGATCTGAAGGTTCAGGTAGTTCAATTCAACCAGCTAGACGACGACGTGCCCACGAAGAGATTGCTGTTCAGGAAGATCACAAAGGGTTTGACGAGAAGGATGGCCTTTAGCAAAAGCTCAATTGCAGATTCAGGCACTGGAAACACAATTGGCGGCCGTCAAGCCGAAAAAAAGGAAGAGGGTGGTCACGAGCCCGAATTCGAGGTTCGCCAATATTGAGGCAATACGACGGGCGCAGGAGGAGGTGAACGCAGCTGAGAATGAAGAATCTGATGAAACCGAAGCTGAGGTTTCAGAAATAGGTGACGATTGTATCGTAGTGCACGGTGGTGGGCAGTGAGAAGGGATTGAATTAATGGTGTTGAAAATGGTCGTGAATTTTTTGGGGTGCCCAAAACAGGGGGGTGCCCATTTCTATGTGCAGGGACTTATTGATCCTCGGGGGCACCTACGACTACGTGGCCGCTTATGGGTGCCAGGCGCACCGATCACGACAGAAGCAGCAGCCAAGGCAGCACCGCTAGAGCAGGAGTCGCTAAACGAATTACGGGCTCCTTAATCCAGAAGGTTCATGACCCATGTAGTAGGCCACCCGGGACGGAAGGGACGATAGAAGCCGTATCCAGGGACTTCTACTGGCCGCTAATGCAACAGCATATCCGACGTTTCTTGCGTAACTGCGATGTCTGCGGCCGTACGAAGATATGGCGTGAGCATAAAGGGGTCTACTTAGACCGCTACCCGTACCGGACCGCTTCTTCCGCCAGATACAGATGGACTTTATTACGGACCTCCCTTGCGAACGGTAACCGCTGCCTCTGGGTTATCAAGGACCGGCTAAGTAAGGAAGTTATACTCGAACCGATGCCAACGATGGAAGCGGAAGCATGTGCAGAGCGCTTTCTATGGTGCTTCGCCCGCTACCACTGGTGGCCCGACGCTATAACGAGCGATAGGGGCTCGAATTGGGTAGGCCGCTTTGGAGGCACATGCAAGTTACTGGGGATCGACCAGCAGCAGCACGGCGTACCACCCCAAACCGACGGAGGCCCTGAGAGGATGAACCAAGAAGTACAGGCATACCTCCGCGCCGTGATTAACCAGAACCAGAACGACTGGGATAAGTGGGTTCCCGCGGCTCAGATGGCGTTAAACGGTCGGGTCAATACCTCTATAGGGATGTCCCCATTCTTCGCTATACACGGCTATGAGCCGAAGTCACCAGTTCCCTCGTTACGGAAGCATATGCGGAAGAGTATCCTCAGCATTCGCCAGAAACCAGGGCAAAGAAATTTGTTACCAAACTACAACAGATTACGGACCTCTGCCAAGCATCAATGGCGACAGCTACGCAGCAACAAGAACGCTTCGCTAACAGACGACGGAACGCGGCAGAACGCTTCGAAGTAGGCGATAAGGTTTGGCTTGACTTACGGAACTACGCGTCAGAGCGACCTAAGAAGAAGTTCGACTGGCTGCACGCTAAGTATACGATAAGCAAGGTACTCGACCCGTACACGGTTGAACTAGCAGACCTCCCGAGGGGCTGCTATAATAGGTTCCACGTCGACCAACTCCGGAGAGCGGGGACGGACCCAATGCCTGGTCAGCAACGCACAGACGCTCAACCCCATCTATCCAAGTAGACGGGAGGCTCACCAAGTAGTAGAGGAAATACTATGCGCTAGGTGGAAGAGAACCGGCCGCGGCCGTAGGCGGAAGTCCTTGTACGCTGGCAAGGTTGGCAAGACCCGACCTGGACCTCTTTAGACAATATGCAACAGACAGCGGCCTTGGATAAGTACGAACAGAGATACGGCCCGGCTCTCGAAAACGATGGACCATACCAGCACCGACGAGTGGCAACGGAAGCACAGCCGGCCCAAATCCAGGGGCAAGTCGAAGGAATACAACCACAGCTGCAGATACAGGGCAAGAGAATACGCGGACCACTACGGGCTAGGACTAATGGCGACGCCCCGTCGATAGTAACGGCACCAGACCCTATAGACGACGGCCCTACGATCGTTGTAGAGGGGACCAGGAACAGGAAAAAGGGCACCAGCGCCAGAGAGGAGTAGGGGGCTAATGTAAGGGGCTACGCCCCGATGTGTAGATCTGGCATGGCCAGACTAGTCACGTGCGAGCGCCACGGACACGACTCCTAAAGGGAGCGATGTAGACACGTCTCCCCTTTACACTCTTTGTAGCTCAATTTACATCAATTACGCCCAGCACCTGTGCCAACAGTGCTGACCCCGTAACACAAACCACTGCAAAAAGACCTTAAAAGCGATGGCTGGAGAAGAGGATCAATGGATCCAGTAGGTTACGTTTGCCTTGAGGAACGAAAGGCCTCTTCTTATCGCGTTTGCCTTGAGGAACGAAAGGCCTCTTCTTATCGCGCGACCACCCAACCCAATTTTTTCCCCCCCAAACTCCCGTCCTCTGATTGGTCGGGTTCCTCCCTTTTGATTGGTCGGAAAGGAAATTATCATGGTTTGAAAGCTTCCCCGCAACCTCGACTGCTTACCGCTCCTTCCTCCGGCCTCCTTTTTTTCTGATGGAACGGCCCTGTTTCGTCCGCCCTCTCGGCCGCCTATCACTCCTAGCCGGGCCCTTTGCCTTTCTTTTGGGGTGTCTTGGAAGAAGACGTATAGAACTTGCCCCCGCCGAGGTTTTGTGAGAACGGTGGTTCTGCGGCTCGGGCCTAATGAGGAAATAGTTGGGCGTTCTATCTATTTATCCCCCCCCAGTCTCGTCTTGTCCCTCCCGCGGCCCCGGAGGTCATCGCCGAGCCAGCGTAGCGCCTCCCGACGGTCCTCTCACTGAGCCTCTCTAGCCGTGCCTGCGCCGCCGTCATCTCCTCGGGCACCCTGTTCCTACCAGGTCCCTCTCCCGCACCTCCGACACGAGCATGATGCCGTCGAGCGTCGGGCACCGCGATAGCTGCACGTATAGGCTATACGGGTCGCACGGCGACGGTACCGCGCGCCCGTCGACGGTCGTCGTCCTCGCCCCCCGGAGCTCCAGCGCCACGCGCTCCAGCGTCCCGCCCTGCACCTTGTAGTCGGTGCAGGCGAAGGCCGCGGCGCACGGCAGGCCCTCCGGCTAACGTCGTTCCGCTGCCACGGCCGCTTCCGCTGGGCCTGGATCTTGACGCTGATGGGCGTCAGCAGGATCGTCCCGGACGGCATCCCCACGAAGTGGAAATCCTTGGTCGTCTCCGAGGCCAGCACCATGCCGACCGGCGGCCCGAAGTGCATTGTCAGCTCCGCCGAGACCCGGTGGCCGGGGAAGGCCCGGTCGGGTATGACGTCGACCGCCGTGTACCCGGCCCCGTTCACTAGCTTCAGCCCTGGTGCGTGTTCTGGTTCACGACGACCGGCATGCCGGGCACGAAGAGGAAGACGGCCGGCACCGGAGTCGCGCTGTCGTCGCCCTGGCCTAGCATCAGCACCGCCTCCTCCTCCGTCGGCGTGCCGTCCCTCCACTTATGCTCGGAGACGAAGATGCGCGCCGCCGTCCGTTGCCGGGCCCGGAACGCGAGGGCCGCCTCTAGGTTGAGGTTCCAGCGATTCCTGTTAAGCGGCGTCACCACCGTCACCCCAGTCTCCCACGGTATCCGCCTGCCCGCCCGGTAGCACCTCGAGTTGAGGAGGTCAGGTCCGACCGGTCCTGCTCCCCCCGCCGGATCCGCCCGAGCAGCCGCCGTAGCTCCGGGTCGCCGGCGGCGCGCATCTGCTCGTCGAGCATGACGACCGTCGTAAACTTCCTCCATAGCGCGTGCGCCTTATCGTGCTGCCGCCGCCGCTCGGCCGCGAACGCGCCGTCCGCGTCCCACGGCACCGCCGCGCTCGGCAGCAGGATCGACCGCTCCTGCACCGGCCGGAACTGATGGAAGTCGCCGCAGAGGATGACTACCGGGATGCCGCCGAAGTCCCGCGGCGAGCCCGCAGCCGGCAGAGCTGCTCGTTCGCCGCGTGCAGCGTGCGCGCCCCGAGCATGCTGACCTCGTCGATCACCAGCACCTCCTTCTCCTGCCAGTCCATCCGCGACCGGCCGTCGACGAAGCGTTCGCCCTGTCCCGGCAGCCGCACCCCGTCTACCTCCTCGCCGACCCCGCCTGGCCGCCCTGGCCGACCAAGAGGCCGCAGGCCGAGTGCAGGGTGATGCCGTTGATCCGCGCCGCCGCCGTCCCCGATGTCGCCGTGATTAGTAGCTGGCTCGATAGGTCCTCTGGGCGAACAGCTCGACGAGCGCCTCAATGACGCGCGACTTGCCGGTACCGCCCTCGCCGCCGACGAATAGACAGAGCTGGCCGGCGTCGCCGCTGTCGCCGGCGTCGCCGCCCTGCCGGGCCTGATCGAGCTGGCGGCATATGATGAGGAGGGCGATCGACTGCTTCTCGTTAAGCGTTAGCCGGCCCGCTAGCTCCCTGCCGGCGGCGACAAACGAGCTCGACGGGCCGAGCCGCACACGCATCCCCGCGTCGGCGTCCGCTGCCGTCACCTCGACGTCGTCCTCGCCGAAGCCGCCCATCACCCCGCGTAGCGCCGCACCTCGGTCGGCCCCGGGCGCCGACGCCGCCGCGCCGCCCTGATTCCTTGGATCGCCCCCCCGCTCCCGCGCGGCGCTCCTCTGCTGCGACTTGATGGCTCTTACCTGCTCTTGCCGCGGCAGCGCCGCCCCGGAGAGGGTCGACCCCGCGAGGATTACCCGCCTCGGCCCCGCCTCGCCCGCCACCACCGTCGCATCGAGCTCGGCCGCCGACGAGCGCCGACTGCTGAAACCGGCAGAGCTGCTGCGTCATCGCCAGCAGCTCCGCCGACCGCGCCGTTACCTGGCCCGCGCCGGCGGCGTTCCGGACAACGTCGATGAGCCGCGCCGCGTCGCCTGCGCCGCCGGCGCGGTACACCTGCCCGCCCCTCGGCCGCCTCCTCCGCGCCCTCGTTGGCGCGTGCCGCCGCCGCCGGCTCGCCCTCCTCGGTCGTAGCGGCCCATTGCCTGGCGTCGCGCTTGGCGTCCTCCGCCGACCGCCGGAGCAGCTGTACGTTGTCCGCGAGCCGCGCGATCCTCGGCGCCAGCGCCGCCCGCCCCGCGCCCAGATGTCGTTGATGTCGCCCGTCTCCTCGCAGACGAATGCCTCCCACGGCACGAACAGCGCTAGATGCTGCACCGCCGCCCTTTGCACCGTTAGCCGGGCCACGGGCCGCGTCGCCGTCCGACGGTACGCCCTCGGCTTTGCTATACGTACCTCCGATGACATGACTCCTCGTCTTCCTCGCCGAACTCCTTACTGAGGTACCCGTCAGGCGTACGCTCGCCCCTTACCCGGCCGTCTGAGCACTTGCGCCCAGTCCTTCCCGGAGCCCAGCTCTCGTTAAAGGGTATCTCGCCCCAGGCCGCGCAGCCCTCGGCGCCTCCGCCATTCCGTTTCAGCCTTACGAGCGACGCGTAGTCGTAGAGACAGAGGCCCTAGGAGCCCGCCTCTATGCCGGTAGGCCTCGATGAAGGAGATCCTCGGCCCCGCCTCCTCGACGACGACCGTCTCGTCCGGCGCGTCGCTCGCCGTCGCCTCTACCCCGCTCGCCAGTCGGAGGTGCCGCCACTGGCGGAAGACGGCCCAGTAGAGCTGGTTCGTGTTCACGTACGCCCACGCCGCGCCGCTGCAAAACTCCGCGGGATACCCCAGGAGGTCGGCGATCACCTCGACCTGGGATAGCGGGCGCTCCGTGAAGATTCGGTTCGCCGCCTTTAGTAGGAACACCTCGTCTTGTTCCCCTTATAGGGTCCGCCGCGGCCTCCTCTCCGGCTCCGTTCCCGCTATCGTTGCGGTCGGCGCTGGGGATACTGCTCTCGCTGTCGGCTCTAAGGTCGGGAGTAACTCGGCCGCGGCGGCCACCCGCTTCCACGTAGGGTCCTCTACCTTAGTCGCATAGTTGGTGATGTAGTAGATCAGGGCCATGGTCTTGCGCTGCGTCGCGATGAACGAGATGTCGTGGTTGTGCCGCAGCCCTACCGCCATCGCCTTGTTCCACCGGTTCACCATGCTATGTGTCCGCCGGATCTCCAGCACGCCGTCCGCCGTGAGCGCCGTCCTCTCTACTAGCCTCCAGGGCGCCTTAAAACGGCAGAGGTCGCCCTTACGACCGGCCCCCGCGAGCGAGTACTTGACGCAGGTCGCGCTATGCGTGTGGACCTGCGTCGCGCCGGCGCAGAAGTTGGCCTCCTCGTCGAACGCGTCCGTTAAGCGCTCGACGTCGTCAAGCCACGACGACATGTGCGCCGTGATCGACCGCTCCGCCTGCACAGCGTGGTGCCCTTCTGCGTCTAGCTCCTACGGCCTAGGGTTAGTTTCGGCCCCTTTAGTCTGCGTTCGACGGAGCCGGGAGGCTACGCCTCTAGACGTCGTCCGCCTTACCTCGGAGAAGACGCTGTCTACGTAGCGGATTATTCGCTCCCGGTACGCTGCCTGCTCCTCGCCGCCGGCGCCGGCCAGCGCCTCGCCGAGGCGCGCATTGCCCTTTAGCCAGAGAAGCCCGTGGAGGTGGAGAGCACCTCGTTCGTTCGTCTCTACCGCCCCGTAGTACGCCCCGACGTGCCCGAACACCGACTCGTCCCCGACGTCGACGTAATGCTCGAAGAAGAGCTTTATCTCCCGGTGAAAGAAGACGGCCGCGCTCATCGGGTCCGCTATCGCCAGCCGCACCCGCTTATACGCAGTCCCTAGCTCTCTTAGGAAGGCCTCGGCCGCTTCGGGGTCGCGGGCGCGGTACGCCGCCAGCCGTAGCTTTACCGGGTTCGTAATATCGTTCGGGTTTAGCGTGAACCAAATGGCCGGCACCCCGTATCTGACGATGAGAGATAGTATCTTCTTCCGCATACTTAGGCGGCTCTCCCTCGACATCGGCTGCCGGTGGCCAAACACCGATAGGGACCGGAGGAGCCTTTACCCCGTCGTCGCCGGTCTTGCCCGTGGCCTCGAGCTCGACCTCGCCGCCTCGAGCCTCTGCGTCGTTAACGACTTTAGTAGACCCTCGACCTTTGCGAAGTTCTTCCTCGTTACGCCTAGCATACTGGCCTGGCGGTTCCTAGACCGCACCCCATATTAAACACTAGGAAGGCGAAGATGGGATGCGTCGCGAACCGGCCGCCGTGGCGCCGTAGCACGACGTCGGCCCATGCTTGGAGGTTCATGTTCCGGGTCGACGTGAGGCCCTCCGCGACCCGCTCCGCCTCGGCAGCCCGGCCCCGCCACCCGGTAGTCTCGCTTCCACGGGTAGCGGCCTCGTCGGCGAGCCTCGGCCCCACGCCAAAGGGAAATAGCGTCGGGAAGGTCTTGGCGAAGAAGGAGGCGTCCGCCGAGTCGGCGAACTCGTTGCCGCGCCGTACCTGGATATAGGGCTCGTACTTGTCGCCATCGCCGCCGCGCGCCGCCCCTCCGGCCGCCGTCCCCACCCACGTCCTCGGGCCTGCGCGGGCGCGCGCTCCGTCGGGCCCGACGGCGTCGCGGGCGAAGCGAATCTTCTCGGCGTCCGCCACCCCTGGCGGCCCGTCGAGCGGGAACATGCCGGACGACGTCACCTCGTTGATTACTTCCCCGCCCTCTTCGGGCCTAGCGCCGTCCTCTTCGTCGTCGCACGTGGGCCTGACGTCGCGACTCCTCTCCGCGGGATCCCGCCCCTGGCTTAACATGACGAGGATCTCCTCGATCTCGACCGCGCCCTCGTCGTCCATGGCCCGCTCCGTCGGCGGCACCACCTGCGCGGTCCGCGTCCTCTCCCGCGCTGACGGCTCGTTTCGCTCCAGGCGCTCGCATACCACCGACGGCACCCCGTGCGGCGGCGCCCCCCAGCTCTCCATCTCCGCCACGTCGATCTCGACCTCGCCGTAGAGCGGGTTGTTCTCCTTAAGCCAGACGAGCGCCCTCTCGACCGCCCGCCGCCTTACCGACAGGAGGCCCGACAGGTCGCGTGGCCCCGGCTTCTCGGCCCCCTGCCACGAGACATGGATCTCGTCCATAACCGGACTAGCGGGTGCGGGAGCACCTTGGTCACCAGCCCTGCACGTCATTCGGGAATACCGTGATATGGCCCTTGACGTGCCTCGGATACCTCACGCTCTGCCTCTGCCCGCCGGGGATGCTATACCTCGTCACGAAGCCGTAGCACGAGTTGAGCGAGATCAGCTTCTCCTCGACCGGCGTGAGGCCCTTGAGCTCGTCGGGGTACGCGTGCTCGCAGCCGAGCCGGCCGTGGAGGTGCATGCCAGGCGAAGCCCTCTCACGCCCGAGGCACCGCGCGCACTCTGCGCATACCGGCACCGCCCGGCCCTCGGGGAAGCAGCTTCGGCACGCGAATAGAGACCGGCCGCCCTCCGTGACGGGGCTCCGCCATGGCCACCTCCCACGCCATTTCCTTAGCTCCTCTCTTGACCGCTTCCGGTAACATACCTTGCAGGTCAAGACCGGTAGCGTGCCGGCGTCGTGGAACGCCCGGTAGAACCTCTGCACCGTTCGCACCTGCCTCGCGCGCGGCACCGGCATGCACCACGTCTGCTCGTCTGCGAGCCTCTCGCCCGCCGCGAACTCCTCCTCGAGGTGCTGCAGTACGCTGGCTAGGTCCTCGGCCTGCAGCCCTCCGTCTTGGGGTTTTCTGGCCCACCCGGACCCGGGAGCATTTCCTAAGGCCTGCCCGCCGGGGTGCGGCCTTCCTCTTCCGCTCTCCCCGGGCTGCCGATTCATTGTCCTGCCTGCGCCCCGTTAGCCGTCTTCATGCGCCTTGGCCTCGCTCTGCGACCGTACCGGCTTGTTGGCTGTCCGTGCTTCCGACGCTCGGTCCCGCCTCGGTGGGGGCGCCGCGTGGACTCCGCCTCAGAACCGGCCGAGCCCGTATGTGCCGCGGCGCCTGCTGGCCTCTAGGCGGGCCGCCCTCGCTCGGCGGCGGTGTGAGACCGGCTGCGATCGGTGTCGGCCGGGGCTGGATACGCCGCAACGCCTGCTGCCTTGCGTCGGCTTGGAGTCTCTGCTGCCTCGGTGGTCTTCCCCGCCTGCGCTTCGCGCCCTCGTCGACACTCGGCTGCGGCGTGGTGTGGCCGTTCCACCCTATTCCCATATCCGCTTCGCCCTGCCTAGGCTGGGCGATGTCGCCGCCGTTGGCAGTCGCACCTATCGGTCTCCAAGCGTCCCCGCCCGGACCGTCCTCGACCGGCGTCTCAAGGCGCCACGCGGTCCGTGGGCTTCCTGCGCCGGGCTCGCGCCCCCTGCTCCGCGCGGTCCCCTCCAGCAGCTGACTCCATCGCGATACTGGCTGCCACTACCTTTATAAACCTCTCATCTACCTCGTGCTGCTATGCCCTGACGTGGAGCCTCGTGAGTCGGACGTCGACGTATACGTCCTTTCCTGGGCTGCTCGTCTTGCGCTTATGTTGCTACTCGGCATGCAGCTTATGCGTAACGGACACTTTACATTTACAATGACCTATGTACTATATAGAGCTCCGTAGTACGTCTATAAGCATGCTGCTGCTCTTCACATTATACCGGCGCCGACTTTCCATTAAGCCTACCGGGAACTGCCTGCTGCTATCGCATGCAACGGCCTAGGCCGGTCTTTACATGTAAGTCGCTACGGCACCTTCCTCTTACTCGTGCTTTACATTCTACGCTCTCCTTGTTATCTGGAGCTATGTCGCTAAGCGCCTTGGTTCGAGGTTAGATGCTTGCATACTGGCTTTTAACCCCATGTCTTAAACGTGTCGCCAATGAAGCTGCCCTATTCTGTGACAATATGGCTTCCCGTATGTCGGTTGTCTTAAAAAACCCCTCTATCCCTAAGCAGACCGCCTTTTTGCCCTTTTCCCCTCGCTTCTCATAGCATTCTCTAGACAACGCTCTTTCCATGTTCTCCTAACCGCTAAAATTTTTCCCGTGTTTCCGTTAATATCTATGCTCGTGTTCTGTAAGGCGGCCCCTGGCCCTTCACTTCCCCGCCGGTTTCTTCCAACGATACAAAAATAGGAAGAGTTCCTGCTCCTATTCTGCCCCGCTTAAACGATTCAAAACGGCAGCGTCGCTCTTACGCTATACAACCTCGCCATGTCTTCGTCCCCGTCTTCGGCCGCCTCTCCGCCGCATCTGAAGAGGCCCTTAGTACTGGCAAGAGCGTCGACGGTGACATGTCTATGATGTTCTTCGCCCAGCCCGACTGCCCCTCGAGGTTCGCCCACTAAGACGAGCACCGCATCAAGAACCTTAACGCCGAAGGCTATCGCCCGTGTCTTCCTGCCCGTCCCCTCGTAGCTGCTCCCGGCCGAGTACGCGCCCCTCCGCGCGGAGCCGGATGCCGCCGACCCGGCTGTCTCTCTCTTCTTTAGCCTAGGTAAACCTCTCGATTTACGGCCAGCCGGTCGTCGACCCCGACCGGTCCGAGCATCGGTTCTTCGTTAACAGCCACGTCCACTCCCATGCCCTCCCCTGGGGGGTTCGAGTGCCGCGACGGTCTCCACGCCGGCCCGGGCGATACCGTCGTCTACAATTCCCACGCTCGTCGTCCGCGACCACGGCTACCATCCATGCCCCCCGCCCTGTATGCGTCTCCTCCCCTGCCGCGTCGCTGACTTCTCCTTCTGGCGTCCTCCCGCGCTCCTTGGCCTCCCGACGGCCACTTCCCTCGGCCCTCCGTCGTCTCCTTCCACGGCGTCGTCGCCGGCGCCGGCCTCTCCCTCTTGCGACGGGACCTCCAGCCCGGTCTCGACGCCGTCCGTCTCCGCTGCCGGCCGGGTAGTCGACCGTGTCTTCGTTCCTCAAGGCTTTTGTGCGCAACCCAGGGGGTTGCCTTACCTCGTTACCAATATGGGTCAATTCAGGCTCATAGCCACTTTCTTGTTACGTTATTCGCTACTATTTATTACGTATTCCCACCTCGCTGAGCCTTAGTCCAAAAGTAGTGGATGGGCGGCTCTTTGTCGCATAAGTTATCAAGCCTGCCTAGGATGATTACTCATGAAGTGGCGGTATTACTACGCAACGCAGGCAACAAGTCTTTCATTTGTGTATAAAGAGCTGCACAATTCCCTGCAGCTCGTTCACTCACTTCTTGTTCTTTAGATAATTCTCATCAATTGACTGATGCCATTCAGGTCGCTTTGCACAGCCGCTGTCGTGCCAGGTGTGGGCCGTAACTGTCTGACACTCTTTTTAATTTCCGAGAGCAACGGGCACAGAGCAAAAGTACGTTTATGGCCAGTGCGGTTGAGAGCACAGCTTAGTGAACACATCGACCCACGCTTTTTGCTGTCGGCGTCCTGTGTCAGCCCATGCCATGTGATGAGCGTCTATTTGCGGCCGTCTGCGGTCGTCATTGCACTTCCCGGCTACGAGATGACTTCGGCTTGCAAGATGTAGCCGTACTGCGGCAGAAGTCACCGACCTTCGGCAGGAAATGGCTTCCATAGCATAGGAATTGGAACAAAGGCAACAATTGGACCTTCGTCATAACGAGTTTCATCGTTGTAAGGTAAGCCAATGGCGTCGCGCGGCGCCTTCCCGCCTCTCTCCGAGTTCTCACCTGAATCGCTTGGCGGAAAGGTGTTTAGCTGAATTCGGACGGTCGCGCTTTTCTGCATGGTTCAGCGTATACATCTCAATTGAAGACATCCAGTTAAGTACTACATGACTCCTGGGCGGCATCTCGACACCGGACAGCATTACGCGTTCCGAATGGTGATCAAACCCTCTCCAGGTACTGTAGCAGTTCGAGGGGATAGCGTCAACTCATTTTGTCCAGAAACGAGCGGACAAACAGTCCATGAAACAGCTTCCAGGCATTGCAACCTCGGACGCTATCGGATCACTTGCGGCGCATGGCTTCCTTTAATTGGCCGTTCATCGTCACAGCTAATTTGTGTCGAAGCCGGTTCCTTTCACCCCAGCACCGTGCGGCTGTTACTCACCGAGACGATCGAGCTACAAAATTGTGCGTTCCTGCCTTATGTATCGCCGTGCTCGCCTCGCAACAATAGAAACACCACCCAGATTCCGCCGCTCAATCATGTCGCAGTCTGAGATCATTCAGGCCATTCTGGCTAGGAGGATCGCACCGCAATGGAAACATCGAGGGCAAAATGCACCCGCCAGGTTGTCGCAAACCGGTATCAGGAAGGTCTCGGGAAGCGGTATGATGTCGCGACCAGCGGATACTGGGTCCTCAAACGGGCCCAAGGACTGTGCGTCGCAGCCAATGACCTGCCAGGCTCCTTTCCCCTACGGGAATGGTCATGTTACGGGCGACATGTGGTATTGAAACACCCCTGTGCCTGGGGGCATTTACTGACGCGACCCAGTGGTGCCAGATAATGGCGAGTCTGGTTCTCTATAAACGAGGCTATCTAGGTAATCGTCCAGGTTGAAATGGTGAGCCTTAATGCCTGCTAACTTGTCTCATAGTTTGGAAGACCTGGTGATGCTCCAGGACTCTCAGTAAGTCATGACCCAATCACAGGAAACAGAGCGAAACGGAGAGTCTGAATAGCACTAGAATAAAGGAAACCCAGCGGATGTATGTTAACCACTGTGGTCAAGACTACGGCACCTAACAACACGCAAACAGAGTCAATGAGCTTTTGCAGAGCAAGGAGGAGTAAGCGCCCTCTCGCGCTCACTTGACACAGCCGTCTAACCTCGCCTGTAGTGAGAAATCTCAGGTACAAGAGGTTTGGAGTAGTATCATCCCTAGCAGCGGCTTCTTCAACACAGTGGACCTACCAACTTGCAGCTAGGAAAGTCCGGGAAATTGCGGAGCAACAGCCCAAACGGTCGTACGGAGGGATTAAAAGAGGTAGTGGTTTTCTTACTAACGATATAGACGACGATTCTTCTTCCAACGAGGCACCTAAGGAAAAACGAGCCAAAAGAGACGCATCCCCGGCCACCCCTCGAGGACAGGGTGGTTTTCCATATCTAAATATGGAAATACCCTTTCCATGAATGGCATGGAATAGGTATGGATATGGATCCATGTATTTCCATACTATTGGCTGAACCACGCCACTAACAAGGGTTCCTACAGGGGGCTACCTACAGGGCTGTGGGCCTGGAACCCCGCTACAAATCCGCACATCCACAAAATCAGCCTCACCACCAACCCACAGCATACCATTATCACCTGGCGACAATGGATTCTGAGCCTGTGTTAGTTATGTTTCTTCGATTCTGAATCCATTGCTTCGGATTCATTCGCGTCTATATCTCCCAAGACAAGAGAAAACCTGCTTTTGGATCATGAAAACATGCTCATCTGGCAGTAATGTACCGGTAGTAAAAGGGTTAGGGGAAGCGGAGTTCAAAGGCAGGAACCGCCTCATATATTATCTTTATTGTCCCCAGAATGATCCCTACAGTACTTCTGTCACCGCCAGCTTTCGAAAACACCCTGAGGGCAAGAAAGTATGTCATCAACGTCGCAGAGAATTTATCTCTTCTTCAACCGTCCATCATCGAAGGATTTGATCAACTCTACGGGCAAGCGTGGGATCTGGGCCGTGTCTTCAAAGGCTACCTTGACCAAGAAATTATCAATAAAGAGAATTCGCCCTATTACGCCGCTTCTTTGGTCCTTCATCCAAGCTATCGCACGACGTACATCCACTCAAATTAGAAGAAGTGGCATAAAACTGCTTTCAAACGGGTCAAAGACCTTTGCTACTCTTACCGAAATACAAACGACGGTACAATTTCGTATCATGTACTGGACGAAGAAGAAGACAATGGCCTTGATGCATTTGATCGTATTTCAAGAAATCTGCAGAATTGTGCTCGACCTACAAGTCAAGACGAGTATGAAGATTACATCTCAGGTGATCCATATGAGATTGCGCCAACAACTGCTTTATCATGGTGGCTTCAAGAGCGACATAGGAACCGACGGCCGAAGTTATCACGAATGGCAATAGACATCCTATCAATGCCAGCGATGAGCGACGAGCCGGAACAGGTGTTTTCAGGCTCGTCGTACGATCTCCTGGGAAAGGGCACAATTGGATGCGGACCAAATTGAAAAGGAGAATTGGTTGAAGCATTGGGTGAAGAACAATGTCTTGAAGAGGGAAGGGGCGGTGGCGTGACCGTGGCGTGAGAATTCGTGCAAATTCCCGTCTGATTTCCTCCTCGTCTTGGAACAAAACACGTAAGATTTGCCTACCCTCTCTTTTGGACATTATCATTGAGCTCAATCAATTACTTCGTATTTTTAATTCACCATATGGTGTGAATTTGTCCATCTTGTCGAAGGTGTCTTCAGTGACATTTTGTCGTCGTGCACGGACCAAGTATGGAAAGGTGTATTGCAATACTTGCAATAAATGTGGGGCCGATACCGATTATCGATTGCAGGCCTTTCCATGTATGGAAAACCACCCTGCTCGAGGAAGAAGAACGCCCTCACCAGCGCACCGAAGAGAACCCTTACCAGCTTATCGACAAAGAGACCGTTGCCCAGCGTGCGACCTTTCTACACACTCACTGTCAGGCTGTTGGCAGGTATTTGATGAATTACGACCTTCTCGATTCGAAAGGAACGACCGACTTTGCGAGAGGGCAAAAAGAGCGTTACGAGACGACCCCAAATTGCAACAAAGGGTCGATAAGATTCGCAAAGAACAGGCATAGCAATTACAGCAGCTTCAACCGTCACAAAACCGGCTTATTGGAAAAATCGTTGGAACAGCTAATCCCGCCTTTGTCTACCCAGCAGGCTCAAAGCCATCACCTTCATCGGCTAATACGGACTACCCTCTTCGCAACTCGACTCTCCTTGACTCAGGAGCTTCCCCTAAGCGTCTGTAATAATCTTAGTCGATTCAGGTCCTTTAGGAAAGCCCGGAACGATTATCTAGTCACAGGGGACTCAGAAGTCCGCATCGAGGGCTACGGAACGGTTCACGTTAAAATCACGGCACCCGACGGATCGAAAAAGCGGCTACGGTTGAAGAGTGTAGCCTATTGTCCTCGATTTTCAGCAAGCCTTATTTCTTTCCAGGCTCTCCTAGACGACGGAATTTTCTGGGATACCTTTACGACACCTACCCGGCTGGTCTACCGCGATAAGACCCCGATTTGCATTCTATTACGAAAATACCGTCAATTTCTACTTGAATTTCAGCCCGTTACTAATAACGACATAGAGGAAGCCGCCTTTCAAGCCTCTAAACCTCGAAGAAGAGGGTCTCGAGACCCTAGGCCGACTGCAACGGCTTCTGCAGACCTTTGGCACGCTCGACTAGGCCACCCGGGACCACAGTCTCTTCAGAAGTTAGGGCAACGCAAAGGAGTTCACATTAGAGGTCCGAAAACAGCCGAATGCGAGCATTGTGCTCAAGGAAGGGCCTACAGACAGGTCTCGCGAAGACCCCCTTTCCGGGAAAGAGATACGCCCTGCTCCGAGATCTGGATCGACTGGACCGACTTAACCCCTGATTTTGAAGGCTACGTGCGAGTTATGTTTATTACTGACGCCTATTCCGGCATGGTATTTCCATATTTTATGCGGACCTATCGAGAGAAGCACAACTGGGCAGCGCTACGAGATTTTATCGACTGGATGAAGCTTCGTTTTGAGTATAACGTTAAGGTAATACGGTCTGACGCGGAGTTATTTACTAACAAGATTCGAAAATGGCTACGAAAAAGGGGTATTTCAGCAGAAAGATCGGCCTCAAATACCCAAGCCCAAAACGGGGGGGCCCGCAAGATGAGGATTGCAGCACGGCTTCCCACGACCTTTGGAAAGAAACAGTGGAAGCTGCTTGCTATGTGAGAAACCGGTCCCCGAGGGCACCTAGGACAACAGCGAATTCAACGGACCCTGGAAAACCCCTCTCGAGCTCTTTACGAAAAAGGATCAACCGCATCAACACGACCAACTTAAAGCTTACGGCTGCAGAGCTTATGCAATGACTTCTAACGCACAGCTGAAAAGGAAGCGGTTGCAGAAGCTTGATCCAAGGGCTTATATCGGCTACCTTGTTGGCTATAATTCGACGAATATCTTCCGGATTTGGATTCCCACCTTAAGAAGGTCATTTCAACACGAGACGTAATTTTCGACGAGTTAACATATTTCGACGGCAAGTTCGAGCAACCCACGCTGCTAGCTAGCATCAACGAGCTGGTTCAGAGGGTGGAAATCCCCGAGGATCAGAGAGCCAATCAGGAAATCCTTGATGAAGAAAGTGAAGAGGAGGAATTTGACGATTTTGAAGAAGAGGAAGAGGAAACGGAAAACGACGACGAAGAGGCCGAGAAGCTACAACAAGAAGAAGCTTCCCTCATGACCCCACCGGCAACAGACGACGAGCTAGACTCTATTTTTTCAGTCTTGCTTCCTGTCTCTAACCCTGAGGGGGTGTGGAAGAAAAGAGACCCCTTGAGGCCATCAAAAAAGAGGGTTTCCTTTATTCTACCCAACGACGATTTCACGATTTCACGACCTAACGATTCAACGCCCCTCATTTTACCTAATCTAACACTAGAACAGCCCGATCTGATGCCTCTAACCAAGGAGTCTTTATATGTCACAGGGATAAGCCAGGAAGACCGATTTCCGGATCGATTTCACGACTTTCACTCAACGCCTATAAAAAACGGTATTCACGGAGCCTTTACAGCAGGCAGGCTATTCAAGCCGAAGACAACAAAAAGGACGCATAAGAAGGACCTTCCCGACCCTCCAGAGACCCAAAAGCAGCTACATCGGCACCCCTTCAAGGAGGGATTCATTAAAGCCCAGAAAGACCACTTACAGTCACACGAAGAGATGGGGTCCTTTCTAGAGGTTCCTTGGAAAAGGGCTGCCGGCAAGCAAGTTCTAGGCTGCATGTGGGTCTTCATCTATAAGACCGACAAACACGGGTTCCTTCAGAAGTGCAAAGCCCGCCTCGTGGTATGCGGCAACCAACAGAAAAGGAGACCTACCGACCAGGGCCACAACGTTAGCAGGAATGTCTTTCCGAGCTCTGATGGCTATAGCAGCCGAATACGACCTCGAATTAGATCAAATGGATGCAGTCAACGCCTTCGTTAACTGCCCTGTCGACGAAGTAGTCTATATGAGGATGCCACCAGGATTCAGCAAGCCAGGAAGGATCCTACTACTTAGGAAAGCTCTTTATGGACTACGACGGTCGCCTCTTCTTTGGCAACAGCACCTTACGGGTTCACTAGAGCAGCTTGATTTCAGAAGGTTCCACAAGAGCCTTGCGTGATGAGAAAAGGAGTATTTTAGTGTTTTTCTATGTTGATGATATCATTTGGGCATATCGGAAAGAGGACCAAGAAGAAGCTAAAAGAGCTATGCAGGGTCTTCAAGAGCGGTATCAGATGACCTTATTGGGAGAACCTAAGTGGTTTCTAGGGATTCATATCATACGGAACCGGTCTCAACGGACGATTTGGCTGACGCAAGACGCCTATATCGACAAAATCGCCCACAAGCTTATGACAGACTTACCCATGAGGAAGCTGCCGGACACACCGATGACTAACGAAGAGCTTCTTCCTTCTCCTTCTTCGGACCAAGCTTCTAAGCAGGATATTCACCGATACCTTCAGAAAGTCGGATCTATCCTTTTTGCAGCTATTTCAACAAGGCCCGACGTTGCATTCGCAGTCTCCCGGCTAGCTAGACATAACCAGAACCCCACCGATTCACACCAACAGGCCGCAGACCGAGTCATCCTTTACCTCTTTAACACACGTTCTTATGCAATACAACTAGGGGGCCAACGAGACCAGAATTCGAATGCGGCAGAGATATTCCTTTGTTCAAGCGATGCTTCCTTCGCAGATAATACACTCGACAGAAAGAGCTCTCAAGGTTACGTTATGACCCTTTTTGGCGGACCTATTGCATGGAGAGCATCAAAACAAGCAACCGTCACTACTTCAAGCACCGAAGCCGAATTTCTTGCTATTTCAGAGGCAGCCAAAGAGGCTATTTTTATCAGCAGATTACTACGGTCGTTACAGTTAGCTATTCCGATCCCTTTACAGCTAGAATGCGACAACAGTCAGACGATACGACTACTCGAAGAGGATAACGCAAAGCTTTCAACACGGCTTCGTCACGTTGATATACACCAGCATTGGCTACGACAAGAGACTCAGCAAGGCAGAATTCGAATTCGTTGGGTTCCGACCGCAAAGATGCGAGCAGACGGCCTAACAAAGGCACTTTCATTGCAGAAGATACGAAGTTTTCAAAGATTGATTGGCATTATTGATATTCAAGAACGATTACGGCTTGAGACCCGAATGGAAGACTTGCGGGCTAGGATCAAGGACAAGCATGGGGGTGATTCCCTAGGACCTGCTGCTCTATAGTTCCTCCCTACTGGGCATTTGAGGAGCTTTCTCCCTAGACTGGGCATTTGAGGAGCTTCCTCCCTAGGCTGGGCATTTGAGAAGCTTTCTCCCTAGTGGGCATTTGAGGACTATTCACATGAGACGCGGAGTCCCTTCAATGAAGTTTTACCCTGAAGGGACCTCTCGAGACACTCAGACAGAGCTTTGAGTTTACCTTGAGTTTTCTCCCTGACGGACCTCTTCAGAGGAAGGCTTCGAAGCTGTTTAGCTGAGCCTGAGGGGCAGCCACAGCTAAGGGGGTGTGTCGCGAAGCACGTCTGAGATCTTGAGCTCGGGGTGACCATAAGGGGTATACAGCTAAGGGCCCCGACGGGCTAGACAGAAAGGCAGCCTGCAGAGAGTTCTGAGGCTGCAGAAGACTATTAGGAGACTGCATTAGGCAGCCACACAGGCTGTAGAGAGACTGCATATACGGGGAAGCTGAAAGAGCCCTCGGCGACTAGGGAAAGTCAGTATGCAAAGGGGCTGGGAAAGGAGCCCAGCCTCCTAGATATTGTACCTATACAACTGAAAAGGGGATATCAATAGGGAACCAAGGGATATAAATAGGAGCCTAGAAGAGGGCATTGCAAGAGGGACAGACACAACGGAATACAACAAATCATACCCATCGTTACACAATCAATGCCCACTTGCATGCTCTCTTCGTGAGAGAAGTAATTGGCATTGACTTGACGGCATTCGTTATCGCAGATACGGACAAGGTCCATAAATTGACTAATTTCGGTAGGAGTATCTTTGCCCTTAGTGAGAGAAAGTCTCCAGATAACGTTGTCGTGGAGGGCACGTCGGAGGTGAGCAATGAGCGCCCCACTATCCCACTCGGTGAGCTTGGCGACGGCATACCATTCGGGAGGAATGTCGTAAGGGATCTATGGCCTTGTTTCATGTCAAAGATTTTGAGTTGGGCGGTAGCTTTAGCGTCAATATCCCCGAAGGCTGACTGAAGGGTGTTTTTTATGGCATTGACATCGTCGAAGAGAACCACCCCATCTTTAATGTTGTAGCGGACTTGGTCATGTGCTTTGCCTTTAAGGCATGAGACGACATATCCCATACGTTGAGGTTCCGAGTTCCACCAATCTTTATTCATTTCGAGCTTCAACTCGAGGTGCTGGAGGAAATTCGGCAGAAGCGTGGGGTCCTCTCCGGTGAAGGCCTCAGGATCAGGGTGTTCTGGTGTGCGGTGAAGCTCCTTTGACTGAATGATCTTTATGTACGCTTCATTTTCTGCCATAAGACGGGCGATCATTGCGTCTCCATCACTTTTAGAAATGAGCGTGTTTTCTAGGCGGGTTTGGAGGTCCTCCATTGCCCTATTTGTCGTCGTGGTCGAGGCACGTAGTGAATCGATTACCGCTTGCATACTGTATGCGGCATTGCATACGAGGAAGACTTCTTTCATGAGACCGGCTGGGTTAGCAACAAAGGCATTTCGGAACGTTTCATCGGTATTGCTGGCGTTGAGGAGGGGGCAGGGGGGCACTCGATCGACGGGTGTGGGGGTAGCGGTAGCCATTGGGTTGTTGACGGTGATGGCTATAGTGCAGGTGGCGTTCGACAGTTTCGTTACGTTTTAGTTGACTTTGCGATTGTGATTTGTTGGTTTGTTGGTTTGCTGATTCGTTGATTGGTGAATTTGGTGCGGTGGTGGTGGTTTAGGTGGAAATTTGGTTGCAGGGTGTTTTGGTGAGGTTAGAGGTATCGAAATCAATAGTCACGTCGCGGACAGTGGTCTATTGAGGAAGGGTAGTCGGTAGACAATATGTGACGGTACAAGTGCACGAACAAGGTCGAGTGCGACTTGGGTAAAGTGATTGTCTACAAGAGAGAAAGAGGTTCCTAAGGAAGACTCTGACTTTCGCTATTTACATGAATAAAAGCGGGACCTTTCATAAAGTATGAAAGTCACATGATCGTTCCCTCACAGTAATCCCAAGTAAGCAAAGCGTCGAAGAGCTGTCGTACAAAAGCTTTTGTCAGGTTTGCTTGTGTCCACGTATCAGTTTGTGACTGAACAGCATCTCCAACTATGGGGAGTGGCGATAAAGAAGCGACAGTCGGCAAAACCCGTATCGAAAGAGTTTCATTGGCTTCCACCAATACGCTGGGATAGCCAAACAAAGAGCGGCGTACCATCGAAGAGGGCAGATGAGTAAGGCAACCCGCACAGATGACTTCCCCCATGGCCGTATTAATGGGCTCAACTGGATATGCTATTCGTGGGAAGGCGTCTTGAGACGGACCGGCATTGTTTTTCTTCTTCTCCAATGCCTTCAAGACGTCCTGACGCGATTTGTTGGCATCCCTCAGTCGTTGAATAACCGCTCTGCACGTTTCATCATGGCTGAAAGAGAGGGTTTCGAGCAGTTTGTCCTTTCTCATGTTGCTTTCGTTTAACCGCTCGATTTCGGCCCGTAACTCGCGCTTTAATTTGCGCTGCGAGTCGTCGTAGAGGCATTCGCTATCAGCGTCCCGACATCGCCAGCAAGGGTTTCGTCCATCACACTATCAATCCCAGTTTCAGTACTATCATTCCGCTGGGAAACTTTGAATTGGAGTAAAGGCAAAGAAGTTGAAGAGTCCAATTTTTGTACTACCTTGATTCGTTTCTTGCGGCAACGCTCGCAAGCCTTGGGTACCTGGATTCGACGGGGTATATTCCGTTGTTGCCGCCCCGTAGATCGTTGGAGGAAAGGACTAGGCTGAAGTCGGGGTTGAATTTGTGGCATCCCTTTCATAGAAGCAACTGCAAAGTTCTATCGTCTCCCCGATCCACAATACTGAGGTTTGGGACACGGACAGGGTGGTTTTCCATATCTAAATATGGAAATACCCTTTCCATGAAGGCCCCTTCCGCTCCCTGTGCCCGATTTTTAGTCTCCTGTGCACCTTACCGTACTTAGCAAGACTCCACACGTAGACGCGTAACACACCATAATACACACAATTGGCGTCGCGGCAAGCAGTGCCTCCTGATACAACACCACAAGCCAAAATAACTCGTGATAACCACCCACCTCGCAATACCACATCGCGTCTGCGCAGCTAAGTTTCCAGAGGCACACAACCGCCACAAAGCAGCTAATCAAACCGTTCTTTCGTCAAGATGCTTCTCCAGCCCCCGCCAAACAATATGCCACTCTTTGAGACCTTTGACGATGCGTTTGACGAGCTCCAGCGGCATGCGCGCTGCCAAGGCTACGCCATAGTTAAGTTCAAGCCAAGCAACTACGAACATGGGCTCCACGCCGTTACGACATCGTATGCGCATGCGGCGGCCGTGAATACAAGTCAGCCTCGTTAGGGCTCCGGAAGACTGGCACTAGGCGGACTTCCTGCCCGTTTAGAGTCAAGGTTGTGCGCCTGAAGCTAGAGGAGACCTCTGGCGAGTCTCTGTGATGTGCCCAAGGCACAACCATGAGGCCAATAGGGCCGGTGCCTTCCCAGAATACAGGCGCCTTCATCCACATCAACTCCAGCAGGTTAAAGACTCGAGGAAGGTGCCTTCCATAAAGAGCTACTTGACGATGAGGATCGCTTCTTCTACCAGATTGTGGGCCTTGACCCTGCCTTGCGGCTTTGGGCACAACATTCACACCTCATGATGGCCGACGTAACGAACAACACGAATAGATATGGCCTCAAGCTGCTAGAGATCAATGGAATCACTGCCTTGGACTCTATCTTCCCTGTGGCTTTCTGTTTAATCCCTTCCGAAGCCACGAACGCATTTACCTGGTGTTTTATACAGCTTCGCGAGTGGTTACAGTCAAAGGCAAGGCTAAGAGGCGAGGCTGACGGCAATGCCTTTATCCCACATTATCATCACTGACTATGACGCTGCTGCGCGCTGCATTGACGGCTACCTTCCCGGACTCGCAGCTACAGGTCTGTACGTGGCATATCATGAAGAACATCACTACAAATGCGAAGAAGCGCTGGCTTGGCGACTATGACGATGACGACCCATTTGACCCGCCGCAAGAGCCCCAAGGCGATGAAGACCCCGGGCGCTCTGCTGCTGCCGGAGCCACTGCCGGAAAAAGAGGCCCTTGTGCCTTCACAACAGCTTTCCGGTCCGTAATGTATGCCCCGACCGAGGACGAGTTCAACAGCCGCTGGGACATCGTCAAAGGCGCCTTCTCAGACCAGCACATTATTCTTAGGTATGTGGAAGAGGTCTGGATGCCTGTACGAACACAATGGGCGCGCGCTTGGGTCTGCCGTTACCGCAACTGGGGCCACACAACGACCTCGCCTTGTGAACCCCTTCACTCAAGCTCTCGCACCTTCCTTCGCAACGGCCAGTCGAATCTGCTTGAATTATATCATGCCTTGCAACTACAAGCCTCAACCTCACGAGAACACCATGATCGGACCGTTGAGCGCGAATCACGACGGACTCGCGACCCGTTCCGGCTACCATTATAAGATACCTGGGTTGCCGCCGAATACGCCGTCACAGGAGTAAGCAAAGCTGTAAATTTATGTGCTACGAAGGCTGTGCTTGGAGAGGATTGCAAGCAAGCCAGCAATTCCCCTTATTAATCGTCATCCAAAAGGCTCCTGTTCGCTCCTGTGCATATGATCAAATGGCTCAGACTCTCAGTTAGAAAAACCCCATCCCCGTTTTTGCTGACCCATAAGAGAGCCAAATTGTCACATTGAGAGTTTCTGCAAGCAGGCGAATGTATGACCAGTCAATTCAATGCTTCCTGGGCAGTCACAACCTGGCCAGCACGCCGGGCAGCGTCAGCAGCCCGAGCAGCCATAGAGCCATCCGTGCGACGCCGGATATCATTGAGATCAAAGGACGCATCAAACATGATGCCATTCAACGTCTTGGCGCGCGAGACGGCGACGTAGGTGAGGCCAGACTGGAAATCGCGATGGGATATATCGGCAACAACCCATTCAAGCGTAGCACCCTGTGCCTTGTGCACAGTGATGCTATATGCAATTGTCAAGGGAAACTGAGTGCGAGAGCAGGGCATACTACCCTTGATGAAGTCCGCCAGGAGCGAAAGATAGGCTGGACGTTGGCTAGCTCAGGGTCGTCGAAATAAGGGGGGCCGGTATAGCGATCGAAGCGGACCATAATGACAAAGGGATGATGAGCTTGAGGATCCTGTACGTGATCCTCATAGGCAAAGTCATATATGGTCCCCAGTGCACCATTAACAAGGCTAACATCAGTCCAGACGTTCTCAGTCAACATAACTCTTGCCCCAATGCAAATGGGTAACTGGTTATGTAAGTTGCCAGCAGTCATAGAGTCAGCTTCGGCGGCTTTTGGACCGACATTTGTTGCCCGAACCTGTATGCAAGGCACAGCTAGGCGTTCCATATGATCCCTATTGAACTCGCGGACCTGGGCATTCGTTGTGTAGATGCGTACTGCCCCGTCAAAGCACGTAACCTCGGCTAAGGTCAGATTGGCCTGGACGCGGGTGCAGAGCAGCTCCCAGTCTAGGACAGTAGGAGCATTTATACGTAGGCTCTGAAGAGCAGTGCGAAAAGGAGCCTGCTCTTCGCCCTGCTGACGCAACACTTGTCGTAACACAACTGTCTTGTCGAATGCCAGGTAGGCATTGCGGCCATTGATATCAGGTAAAGCCGTGAGCATAGACGTAGTAAAGAGCGGCTTCTCCATAACAGGTGGAAGCTGGTAGAAGTCGCCGAGCGACAAAACGCTACGGCCGCCGAAAAGGTGTCTTGATATTCGGGAAATATTTGTCGGAGGCGGCTATCAATGTAGCCAAAAGTACGCAAGCCAATCATTGACTTCTCGTCGATAATGAGGTAGCGGAGGTTGCGTAGCTTTGACTGTAGGTTGGCAATGTCTGTAGGGCCTAGCAACGGCAGCTCCGTTGAAGATTTGTAAGAGGGAGTCGTAGAAGGGTGTAGTGTAACGCCGCCAATTGCATTAGCAGCCACACCGGTAGGGGCAGCCCGAGCGAAGCAGGTTGGAGATAGCTGCCCAAGACGTGCACAGAGCGCTCTGATCATAAAGGATTTACCTGTGCCACCTTCTCCGTCTACCTGCACAAGGAGCGGTGCCGGGTTTGGCTGTTGAGGGTCGAGAGCCTTCTCAAGATGTCGAGTAAATAGGTCAAACACAGTGCGCTGCTCGACGTTAAGCTGATCAAAGAGGCCATCAGGGACATCATCTTGGTTGTTGCCTAGGGGGTGTGAAGCTTTAAGCTCCTTCCAATAGTCATGCCCCAGAATGGCTAAATCCGGATACTTGCCAATGTAGGGCTGCCAATCGTGAGCAAGGTCAAAATCGCGATCCCCAGTAAGTCAATGTCATCTTCATCTGGACCACGATTTGGAAGCACTGCAGCAAGCTCTTCCCAACCCTCAGCCGCAACATCTTCCTCGTTACGCGGTTCTTCCTGGAATTCCTCTTCGACTGGAGGAGGAGGTCCCCGTAGTAGTCGTCTGGATGAACGTCGTGGACAGCAGAGCAATGGTCGTATGCCCCAGAGAAGGTGTCGAAAAGGGCGCCATCTACCTCTTTGAGTTCCTGAGGGTCGCGATGAGGATGGTGGAGGGTCAACTTGACACGACAAAGTCCTCGTACTGCTCGTTACCGCGGAGGGCCTTGTACCGAGGAAATAGCTCAACACACGGTCAGGGCTCGGCTGTAGTAGTGCCAGGCTGCCGGGCGTGTAAAGTCAACTTTGGTGAGAAGCTCAAAGTAGGTCAACTGCGCCCATTGATCGTTGCGAGCGAGGTATTTCTGATATATATTCCTTGAGGCCCGAATACCATCAGCAGCTTCATCTACAATAGCTGCCTGCCATTGCTCTTGAGGAGGGCGGCAGTCAACCGATCGTACAGTCCTCGTGCTTTGCTGGAGTGGTAGGCTGAGCAGCAGGTGGTTAATCTCCATAGCAGACCAGTCACGCTCAGCCGTAAGCTTGTTCATGAACTTGGCGACGAAGCTGACGAGACCCTGTCGTGCATTGACTCTAGGCAAGATGGCCCTGGCGACGTCGCGGTAGCTCTCCGTCTGCTTCTCAGCTTTAGAGCAGTACTTGCCGAGATAGTTAACAACTGCATGAAAGGAGGTGCAGGAGAAATGTCATGATTTGCAAGCCAGCCAATAGCCAAAAGGGATTGAAGTTGTTAAGCAGAGGGTCGTTGCGTGCGCCATCATACACAAGGAATGTCGGGTTAAGGCCATGTGTGACGTGGGCCTCGGCATGGGAGGCGCGAGGAAGTGGAATCGACATAGCTTTTCCTTGACAGAGAGTTGTCAGGCAGTCGGCGGTGTCGCAAGCAATAGAGCTCAGAACAACGATGGCGTTGTACGCGATTAACAACCTCAGCGAGGAACTGGAAAGTAGGCGGCGGTCGGACTAGTACCAATGGATTTGCGTCGCCTTGCTGCATCACACGAAGCGGCTCTGGGTTAATGGCAGAGACATAAGGGGCCCAGAACCGGGCAAACTCAGCTTTGCCTTCGAGAGTAGACATATCAGGCTTTGGTGTATCCCTAACCCAATAAAGGCCGTGCACATGCGTGCTGCCACGGGCCTGCCATTCGTAGCGAAACCAATAGTCGGTAATGTTGAACTTTGGCATCGATACTATCTTAAGGAAGCTAGTAAAACGGCTGTGAAAGTGATATGCTGCGATATGAGGGTTTTCAAGGAGATTCCGGAACGCAATAGCACCCTTACCACGGCTATCAGCCTCACGCCATTCAACATATGACGGCATGTGTCTCTGGAGGCTATCCCAGTGAAGATCAGCAGCTGAGAAGGTGAGGAAGACACCAGGACAGGTAAGGCCGTGGACGAGGGCCTCAAGCTGATGTCTCTGGCCGCCCCAGTAAGCTCGTGTGCCTTTTAAGCTGCTTGAGAAGCGCACAATAGAGCTCAGGAGTGCGCGAGATTCCGGGTATCTTCCTCAAAGGCATTGCGTAATTCATCCATGTCAACTCGCTGCTGCAGGCCAGGCCTCTTCACAAAGAAGGAACTGTGAGAGTTAACCTGTTGCCGCATAAGTGTGTTAAAAGCAACATATCGAAAGCGTGGATGCCTAGCAAAACGACCATCATGGTATCTCACGGCGTGTGCGATATACTCATCGTACCGAATTGTCCTCTGACGAGGTGCCACAAAGTCTGCCTGCCCAGTAGGGTAAAGGGTAGGAAAGGCGAGAGACAGCAGAGGCTGGGAACGATTGAACTCATTGAGAGGCGTAGATCGGATATTAGGCATCTCGATGTGGGCCTGGCGCAGAGGGATCTGCTCGGGCGGTACGGGTTCGTGATCCTCAAGCTGAGCCCGGAGACGCTCAAGGTCAGCCTGCGCTGCAATGAAGTTTGGGACTGCTGCTGCATCGTAGTCGTCGATGCCAGCTGCATCAGCATTCTCAACAGCCTCAGGGTCAGGGTGCTCTATAGGATGTTGCTCTGCTTGCACGCCCTCAGGCACAGCGACTTCCTCGGCAAGCATTTGATCAACCACATCACCGTCGTTTGGTAGCTGACTTAGGCGTTCAGCGTCAATAATGATATCTCGATAGCCAGGGTGGTTAAGTTGAAGGTGCTCCAGCCAGACGCGAATGTGACCTTGCCGAACACGGAATTGACGTCGAAACTGCCGGACGACGTGTGGCTGGTTCGTTGAATCCCGTGGGCGTAGTATGATGATGTCCAATTCGCGCGGCAGAAGAGGAAGCTGCGTATAGACGTGGCCAATATCCCGTAAGAAGTTAATGACATGACCACGATACTTATACTGCTGGCCACGGTACTGGAAAACCTGGATGTGGACATGCACCCGCGCAATGAGCATCTCCTCGACTTGGGATAGTTCTGGGAGCTCGTTGGGAACGCTGCCGAGATCCAGGTTATTTTCCTGGGAGAAGAGGAAAGGTTCGTGAGGCTGCCTTTTCCCATCGGCGTCACGACGACGGCAGGCAGAACAGACATCATTCACAAGGACCAGGTTGAACCAGGACTCCTTGCATCGACTGCAATACTCAAGAGACTCAGATTCAAGCCTGTCGTTCCACAGATTAAGGAGGTCCTGATCACTCTGAGAAATGGCCTGTGCGTTGAGATCGCCGGCAAAGGGCCCAACGATGTCCAAAGGAGGAACGTCTTCATCGGCCTCGTTGCCTTGGATAGATTGTAGGCTTGCAGGGACAGAAAGGCCAATGCGAGGAACCAGGGACAGATTCAAATCGCCTGCTGCAAAAGCAGAAGAGGCTGGAGACGACACGTTAGAAGGGCTGCTTGACTGCGGATAAGAGAGATGAGAATGTGTTGCTGACCGCGGAATGGAGAGCGCAAGAAATGAAGGGACGGGAGACGAAGGGGCCGGCTGCATAGAAAGCAACTGGGAGGTGCGTTGCGTTGCGGATGGCTCATGGCCTTGCCGTCTCTATACGATGATGTCGACTGATGGCAACTTGGCGGGCGTGTGCCCTTGCATGGCCTGGACTATCCTCTGGCCGAATGCCCCGACGAAAGAACCTCCTAGGGGTCCGAGTGCGAGGCTGTAGTGGAGGTAGGCGTAGCGGAGGCGGGGCAGGACGAGGCTGCAGAACAGGCAGAGCAGGCAGAGCTGAAGGTGTCTGTGTAGCTGTAGGCCTACGCGCCGTTGGACTCTGCACATCCACGCTTGCATGTCGTTTGTGGATCGCTGAAAGGCCTCGAGTAGCTGCCATTAAGCGTTGAGCCTAGGTGAAGGAAGATTAGCAGACAAATTGGGGAAAGGAGGCAAAGGAGAAACGCACACCACGATTATAAACCTGACGACAGGGAGACATTTTCTAGTGCGCCTAGACGGGTCAATCAGATGAATGAATTGATCGTCTTGCTTGAACTGGTGGCATTGAATGCAAAGACGATGGGGAAGGGTATTGGGTAGATCTGAAAGGCCCCAGTGGGAGGAGGATCCTCGGAGGAGACGGAGACGGCATATAGATGTCATATAGGCAACTTTCTAGATGATTAATTTACCAGATTTCGAAAGGAGGACTAACGTCAAAGGAAACAATGCCAAAGGATTCGAAAAGAAGTTCAATGTCAAAGGATATCAAGAATCGAAATTTTCAAGAGTAAATTGGGACTTTCCCCTGCGCGGGGCCCCTGGAGCCACGCCTGCGGCCGGCATTTCGCCTGCAGCGGGCTTTGCCTGCGGCGCTGCATGCCACGCGATTCTTGCGGCGTGATTCTTAGCATCATATTTGCCAACAGCAGGCATTTCTACAGCTCAAGCTCCAGATGCAACAATGCATTAATATAAGGCGCGCGCTGTGTGACGTCTGTTGCGGCAAAAGGTGCCCTCTCCACGGCAAAGGCACGGGTAAACTTTTTGGGCCAATCAGGAGCACTCTTTACGGTGTGAATAAATTTACTGCGTACAGTATACATGAGCTCTGACCAATCATAACGTTGCCCACGGATAAACTCTGGGTAAATCTGACCAATGATGGTTCTGCAAATTGTGAGTAGGGCCAATCAAAACGCTGGGCTAGCAAAACAGTGGAACGCACTTTTTCCTCAGTAAAGAAGCACAGCTGAATCTGCGCACTGCGTGTACTTCGTCACTTCGTAGCACAAATTTACAGCTTTGCTTAATGAGGAAGCCGTCGAGAAGGCGTCATATCGGTCTCTCGAGCTTGTACAGAAACAGGCACTAGCCGCCTCGGCCGGCCTCCTCAAACCACAAGAGCGGCCACTTGGGGAATGTGGGACTAGCTTCACTGCCCAATACGGGCTGCCCTGCAAGCATATTATCGCCTCGTACCTCCAGGTCCAAGGGAGGGACTAGCCGCAAGCTATAGCTACAAGACCCTTGCCCTTGAACTTGTGGGACAACCACTGGCTTCTACGGCAGGATCTTGCCGTCACAGACCCATACAGACGAATTCGCGATCCTCGAGTCATTGCCCGGCGCCGCAGACCAGCCAGAGCCATTATCCATAGCCTTTGCACCTGTGGCCACGACTGCAGCCGTTGCAACAGCCGCTGTAACTACACCTGTGGCCTCGTCAGCAGCAGCAGCAGCAGCTACCCCACCAGCTTCGCAACAGCCACAGCCTCGCGGGCAACAGCAACAGCGGCAGCCAGTCTTGCAGACAGTGCTTTCGCGGCAGGGCTATTGGCAACTACCTTGGCATTGGGCCGGCTATAGCTTCGTGGCCGGTGTCAACACCACAAGCAACGTCAACGCCACAAGCCGACATCGTGATCCGTCAAAAGCCTACACAGCCGACCTCATACCAGCAGCCGCAGACTTTCCGGCGCTCAGAGTCTGCCACCCAACTTATGCGGCGGCTACCCTCCGCCTTCGAATATCACGAGCCGCCGCGGCCGCCGCCTCAAGGAGGGTCTCAACGGGGGCATCGCGAGCGCCCTCGTCTCTTTACCCTTGTTACGGGGTCAGCACTGTTGGCACAGGTGCTGGGCGTAATTGATGTAAATTGAGCTACAAAGAGTGTAAAGGGGAGACGTGTCTACATCGCTCCCTTTAGGAGTCGTGTCCGTGGCGCTCGCACGTGCTTCACAGTACTCCGTCCATGAGGTCATTCTATTCATCAGGTCCAACACGAGCTCGGAGTAGTACTCATCACGGAACATAGTCTCTACGAACCTCCGTCCACCCTCGTCTCTTGCGTCGGGTGCAGTTGTCGGCCGACAACTTCATACTTCGACTTGCAATAGCACCTAGAGAGCGTACCTGGTCTGATATAGCAATACCATATCCTATATTCTCAGATAGCTTGCATCTCGGTTCGACAGCAGATAACATCTGTTGGCACAGGTGCTGGGCGTAATTGATGTAAATTGAGCTACAAAGAGTGTAAAGGGGAGACGTGTCTACATCGCTCCCTTTAGGAGTCGTGTCCGTGGCGCTCGCACGTGACTAGTCTGGCCATGCCAGATCTACACATCGGGCGTAGCCCTACATTAGCCCCTACTCCTCTCTGGCGCTGGTGCCCTTTTCCTGTCCCTGGTCCCCACAACGATCGTAGGGCCGTCGTCATAGGGTCTGGTGCCGTTACTATCGACGGGCGTCGCCATTAGTCCTAGCCCGTAGTGGTCCGCGTATTCTCTTGCCCTGTATCTGCAGCTGTGGTTGTATTCCTTCGACTTGCCCCTGGATTTGGGCCGGCTGTGCCCGTTGCCACTCGTCGGTGCTGGTATGGTCCCTCGTTTTCGAGAGCCGGGCCGTATCTCTGTTCGTACTTATCCAAGGCCGCTGTCTGTTGCATATTGTCTAAAGAGGTCCAGGTCGGGTCTTGCCAACCTTGCCAGCGTACAGGACTTCCGCCTACGGCCGCGGCCGGTTCTCTTCCACCTAGCGCATAGTATTTCCTCTACTACTTGGTGAGCCTCCCGTCTACTTGGATAGATGGGGTTGAGCGTCTGTGCGTTGCTGACCAGGCATTGGGTCCGTCCCCGCTCTCCGGAGTTGGTCGACGTGGAACCTATTATAGCAGCCCCGGGAGGTCTGCTAGTTCAACCGTGTACGGGTCGAGTACCTTGCTTATCGTATACTTAGCGTGCAGCCAGTCGAACTTCTTCTTAGGTCGCTCTGACGCGTAGTTCCGTAAGTCAAGCCAAACCTTATCGCCTACTTCGAAGCGTTCTGCCGCGTTCCGTCGTCTGTTAGCGAAGCGTTCTTGTTGCTGCGTAGCTGTCGCCATTGATGCTTGGCAGAGGTCCGTAATCTGTTGTAGTTTGGTAACAACAGTGTTGCTAATAATATGACAATAAAGTAGTATACTGCAGTATATACAATACAATACGCGATTTCTCATATTGTACCAATACAATATGCTCGCCGTCATATTGTGACGATACAATATAGCGCCTTCCATACTGGCAATATATGGCTTGTATTGTTTGTATTGGTTGGTAGTCATTCGCCTTTCCGTTCCCAATTCGCGCCAATATGATGACGCGTCAAAAACACGCGTAAATATAAGCATGTTCTATGTATTGTTTTTCGTCTGGCGGACCTCCAGGACGTAAAAGTTTCCTATTGGCGCACGGAAACGCGTAAATGTATGTATAAATCCAGACCTACAGGGTAGCGGCTCGCCGTCCAAACACTGTTTTCCTCCTCAACCCCGCTTTCCCACCCCAGGACTTACAAGCAATCTCGATGCCTCAACAACGCCTGCCTTTTGTTCAAACATCGCCGCGACGGGATTCGTCAATATCAGACGAATACTCGGAGATTTCCAGCCCACGGTTGCATGATCCAGATGAGACCCAAACCACTGAATGCCAATCGTCGCAACCTCGCACGGCCTCCATAAACCCTTCGGCCAAGCCAAGAACATCATGGGTCTTTTCTCATATGCCAGACGAGGACATAGAGACGAAATACTACAATCAGCGGACCGGAAAAGAAGAATGGCGCTGCAAACACTGTGACAAAACGTATTGCTGTTCCGGTGGAACTGCGGCCCCAGCCAAGCACCTTACGGATCCTCCTCCTGACGGTCACGGCCTCCAAAAGGCGCGCCACGAACTGCCAAAGTCACGAATATACGAACTATTCTCGAGATAGCTCGTGTTACGGCCAAAGAACATCCCCGAAAACGCCGTCGGCTCAACGATCAATCCGGAGACTCGATCGACCCAGACCAGCTCGAAGCTTTATACGTAAGGTTTATTACGTCCTGTTCTCTCCCATTTAGGCTTGTGGAATGCCCAGAATTCCGAGCATTCTTAGCCTACCTCAACGCCGATATCGATACTTGGCTTCCAGATACACACGAGACCATCAAGAAATGGATTATGCGGCAGTACGAAGGTCAGAAGGAGAAGGTCAAGCAGCGCATCCAGTCAGCAAAGTCAAAAATTCATATCAGCTGCGACCTATGGACTTCCCCCAACTCTTTGGCCATCTTAGGCGTAGTTGCTCATTACGTTGCAGAAGACAGTCAGTTGGAACACCATGTCTTGGCTTTGAAAGACATCGACAGTGAGCACGACGGATATCACCTGGCAAGGGCAATTTTGAAGTGGTTGATGACTGGGGTTTGCTTCCAACCTTGGATATTTTGTGATGGACAATGCAGGCAATAACGATACAATGATGAGATCTCTTTCCCTTGGTAAGTACGGCGCACTGTTTTTCTGACTGGCCCTAACATTTACAGGCCTTCTACGTCGATATGACATTCGATACGATCCCAAATCTCACCGACTCAGCTGCCAAGGTCACATTATCAACCTTGCCGCCAAAGCTCTTCGTTACCGATAATGAGAAGCTCAAAGACGACGAACGTGATGGGCATAATGTGACACTAAAAGAGATCGAGGCGTGGCGGAAAAGGGTCCCCTTGGCAAGCTCCACAACTTCGTGGTTTTCGTCCAAAGTAGTGTTCAGCGTCGCCAAAAGTTTCTGGCCATCAGCCATAATCGCAAGCTTGCGCGAGATAATGACACGAGGTGGAGTTCGTGGTACACCATGCTACGAGCGGCCTTGCATCTTAGAGGCGCAGTCGAGGATATTTCAACAAATGGGTGGAAGGAGATTGTGCCGGAGACGAGCTCTCCCGAGGAGTGGGTCATCCTCGAGAAGATCAAGTCTTTCTTGGAGAAGCTTAAAATGACGACAAAGGCCCTTGAGTCATCGTTTGCAACTCTTGACAATGTTCTTCTATGGACTTCGTATTGGCGCAATTCGAAGCAGGAAAAGAGGCACATATCGACGATCCGATTATGGCACCAATGTATAACCTGGCTGGGCGAAGATGGATAAGTACTATTGTCTTACTGACGAATCGCCTGCCTACGTCGCTGCGATTGTGCTTCACCCTTCGCATAAATGGCACTACATACACGAAAACTGGAAGAAGGAGGGCTGACTCGTCAAAGAAGCTGATGGAGACACTGTGGGATGATTATAAACCTGTGGAGCCGCCTTCTCTATCTGAGGTTCCGTTGACGACCACGAACGAGTTCTTGAATTGGAGAAACAAGCACCTACAACCAGCACTTATCACAGACGAGTACGAGCGATATTGTAAGTCTGAACGGGTTTATGGGTTCACAAGCGCCTCGCATGGTGGCTGGAGGAAACACAGCAAAAGAACTACCCATACCTGAGCAAATGGCGGTGGATATACTGTCAATTCCCGCAATGTCTGCTGAGCCCGAAAGACTCTTCTCTGGGCAAAAATAACCATCACAGACCGTCGAAATCGACTTGGGAGTGATGTAATTCAGGCATTGGAGTGCTTGAAGTCATGGTTTGGGATACAGGATTTTCAGGGTGACGATATTTCAGCAACGACGGTTGAATAATGAGGGTCACGTGGGATATACGGGATATATTGTTTTACTGGCAATATATTTGGTCACTGGCACAATACAATATGGACCAATGCCATATTGCGCAATACAATACGCACCTCTTGACAATACAATAATATTGCGAGGGGTCCATATTGCCAATATACGTATTGTTTATATTATTAGCAACACTGGTAACAAATTTTTTGCCCTGGTTTCTGGCGAATGCTGAGGATACTCTTCCGCATATGCTTCCGTAACGAGGGGAACTGTGACTTCGGCTCATAGCCGTGTATAGCGAAGAATGGGGACATCCCTATAGAGGTATTGACCCGACCGTTTAACGCCATCTGAGCCGCGGGAACCCACTTATCCAGTCGTTCTGGTTCTGGTTAATCACGGCGCGGAGGTATGCCTGTACTTCTTGGTTCATCCTCTCAGGGCCTCCGTCGGTTTGGGGTGGTACGCCGTGCTTAGCTGCTGGTCGATCCCCAGTAACTTGCACATGTGCCTCCAAAAGCGGCCTACCCAATTCGGAGCCCCTATCGCTCGTTATAGCGTCGGGCCACCAGTGGTAGCGGGCGAAGCACCATAGAAAACGCTCTGCACATGCTTCCGCTTCCATCGTTGGCATCGGTTCGAGTATAACTTCCTTACTTAGCCGGTCCTTGATAACCCAGAGGCAGCGGTTACCGTTCGCAAGGGGGAGGTCCGTAATAAAGTCCATCTGTATCTGGCGGAAGAAGCGGTCCGGTACGGGTAGCGGTCTGGCGAGACCCTTTATGCTCGCGCCATATCTTCGTACGGCCGCAGACATCGCAGTTACGCAAGAAACGTCGGATATGCTGTTGCATTAGCGGCCAGTAGAAGTCCCTGGATACGGCTTCTATCGTCCCTTCGTCCCGGGTGGCCCACTACATGGGAGTCATGAACCTTCTGGATTAAGGAGCCCGTAATTCGTTTAGCGACTCCTGCTCTAGCGGTGCTGCCTTGGCTGCTGCTTCTGTCGTGATCGGTGCGCCTGGCACCCATAAGCGGCCACGTAGTCGTAGGTGCCCCCGAGGATCAATAGCACTCGGCGACTTGTACCTTCAGCTTAAGCTTGGGGTCGAGGGACCGAGATCCGTTTCGTACCGCGTTATAAACGCTTGTAAAGACTGGATCCTGGTTTGCCGTTTGCTGCCATAATTGTTGTAGCTCTGGGTCGTGGAAAATCGTGTTCTTCTTCGCCTTCTCACGCTTGAGTCGACGTTACTCCGACGTAGGTACGTAGGGCTGCTTCTGGAATAAGCTGCATATCTCGTGCTTCGTGATCCGCTTCGTTTGGTCGGTCCTGTTCGCGGCGAGAGAGCGTCTGGCACCACTGCTTCGTCCCGGACGGTACTGGAGCTGGAAGTTAAAACGCGAGAGATATTCAGCCCAACGTGCCTGCCTTTCCGAGAGCTGTTGGCGCGTCATGAAATACTCGAGGTTCTTATGGTCGGTAAGGATAACGAAGTTATCACAGCTTCGTAGCTCGGCTGACCATTGTTCGAGACAACGAATAATAGCGAGCATTTCATCATGGATTGGGTAGTTGCGCTCAGCCGGTGATAGCTTCTGCGAGTGGAACGCTACTGGCTTGCGTTGTCCGTCGACTTCCTGCGTAAGGTGCCCCAAGCGCCCAGCCGCTACAGTCTGCTTCTACGAAGGTTGGCTCGAAATCCCATTGAGTAAGAATAGGGCGTTCGTAACAGCGTCTTTAGTGTCTGGAACGCCATATCGTGCTCGTCCGTCCACTTGAACTTAGTCCCCTTCCTGTTAGTGCTGTTAGGGGTGCAGTTATTTCCGAGGCTTGCGGTATAAATATCCGGTAGTAGTTAACGAATCCTAGAAAACTGCGCAACCCCTTCTGGGTAACGGGACCGCTCACTCGACTATTGCTCGTATCTTGTCGGGATCTGCCTGAATGCCAATTCCTGCGTGAATAATGAATCCTAGGTACTTAATCCGCTTGACTTCAAATTCGCATTTCTCCGGTCTAGGTGTAGTCCATGCTCGGCGAGGCGTTCTAAAACTAACCGTACCTTCCGGAAATGGTCTTCTGCTCCCGCTCGAATAGATAAGTATATCGTCCATATAAGCAGAGGCGAACTCGTCGAGGTAGTCTCGTAGGATACCGTTAATATACCGCTGGAAGGTTGCTGGCGCGCCACTTAGCCCGAACGGGTAACCATCCATTCGAAGAGACCGTACTGCGTGAACGCTGTCTTCCACTCGTCTCCTTCTGCAACCCGTACTTTATGGAACGCTTGTACCACGTCGACTCAGAACCACTTCGCATCTTTTAGGTTGCGAAGTGTGTCCCCTATTAGAGGAAGGTAACGGTCCGACTTAGTGATTGCGTTCAACGCTGTAGTCACAACAGAATCGCAGCCCGCCACCTGGTTTCACAAACAGGACTGGAGCTGCTGCTTCTGAACTGCTTGCACGGATAAATCCTTTATCCACTAGGTCTCGTAGAGTCTTCTTAAGAACCAGGAGTTCCTCGTGACATACCGTATAGTGCTCCATACGGTAGTGGTAACTGCTGGCCATTCGGGTCCTCCTTGATTCTGATTTCGTGGTCTATGCCTGGCTTATGAGGATTCAGCTTATCAGCCTTCTTCATAAATAGAGGCAGTAAATCGTGGAACCGCTGGGGTATCGTTCGGCGTAGCCTGCTTCTGACATGGGTTTCTTTGGTGATAACGCCCTTCGATATCCTTCATGCTGATAGCGAAAATCGCCGTGGCAGCTGCCCTCTTCCTTCCTGCTTGCGGATCCTTTCAAAGTAACCCACAAAGGTACTGGCTAGTACGTGCTTTGCTTCTTCGAACTCCTTGGCTTCGCAGAATATTCTCCTTCCCCGAGGTGATCTACCCAGTCTTGTGTAGGTTCATGCCATAGTCGTTTCTCGGGCACTGAGTACGACTTTGTGTGGCATAACCAGGTTTTCCTAGGATTGGAATTCCAATCGGGGGCACCACGCAGGCACAGATCGTCTGTATGTGGCCGTTGACCTCCATTGATAGCCATGAGGCCCCTAATCGTTGCTCCTTCCATTGCCCCTGATGCTCCTGTAATAGCTCGCGGTGCTATTTCCACTATAGGAACTTCCAACTTCTCGACGACTTCTTCGTCAACCGCGGCGTAGCACTGGCATCCTCGTCTACGAGTGAGGAGAAGAGATTGGTCCTATTGATAATGCTTCGAATTATTGTAGGACCAACTTCCATTTTTCCTGAGAACTCTCTCTCTTTTGCCACTGCTCCGTTCTTGGCCTGAGACCCGTCTTTGTTTCGAGGCTACGCATTTCGAGAGGGATGGGGTCTCGCTAAGTCCTGACTCTTCCTCACTAGAGTCGTTACCATCATCTTCCAGCAAGGGCATGATCCTAGCGGTGCGGACTTTACATCCCTCGACCGGCTAGGGTCCTGTCCTGGCGAGTAGGGGCAAGCGCAATGAAATGGGTGTTGTCGCCGCAGCGAGACAACGACCCTCGTCACGGCGTTTATTCCGTTCGTCCTCGGATACCCACCTCGCCCGTTGCTTCCGTCCTGACCTAGGCTGGAAGCGAACCGTCTTGCTCGTTCCACTTGACCCCGGCCGTTCGCCCGTCCTCTCTGACCCTGCCCCTGGAGTGCGTGTAACCGCCATTATTACGTCGCCGTCATGGTCGCGTGCGTCACGTGCGTTCTGCTCGGCGGGTAACGTTGCTGACGGTGCCGTGTTGTCGTTACCGGCGACCTGGATGTTGCCGATGCCTGATGCCCGCCCTTGGTCACGTTGCCCGCGGGAGCCCTGCTTCCTCTGCAACGCCTTAAACTTCGCGGTGTGCTCGAACGCCCAAGCAATCGGGTGTAGACGTTGATGTACTCGTTGTAGTCCTTCGGCATGATAACTGGACCAGTTGCTCACGGAGAGCAGGAGAGATCGAGTTCCGTAGCCATGCGAGCTTGGAAGCATTATCCCAGCTCGCGCCGCCCGCTTTGGTCAATGTTTCCTCGAATTCAGGGAGGAACTTCCCAAACTCTTGGCTGTCTCGTTGAATGAGGGTGCGCAGCCTGTCCTGCGCCCTCTCTGTCTGCTGCACGCTGCCGAACGTCTGGGCTAGGTGCGAGAAGAATTTCCGGGGTCTGGGGTTTTCCGCGCTCTCTTGCCTCCAAAACCTAGACTCTCCTCATCATCTGATCCGGCAAGGTCTGCAGGATCTCGTACCACACGACGTTGTTATTGCCGTTTAGGCCCTCCTCTTCGTCGGTATTGTACTTAAATACCAGACGGTCGAGGTAGAAGTGGAAGGACTCGGGTTGACCGTTCCACTTCGGCCAAGTCATCGGCTTGCGCTTCTTGCCACGGTCCATTTCCTGGGCTGCTTCCGGCCTCCGTTCGACGGGTAAGATCGCCGGGTACTGAGCACCCCGGGCTGTGTCAACGGTGGCGCTGCTAGCCCAGCCCGGTGAACATCTTCCGCAGTTCTTCGTCTCCGCGATCCCAGATAAGATCTGCAAGAGCTCTTGCTCCTTCCCTCCATCGGCTCGTTGCGCCGCCGGTCGCGGTGCCCTGCATAACTACTATTGTCCTCCATCTTGTTCGTCCGTCTCGTCGTCCGATCGATCGTCCGTCTCGTCGTTTAGCCTATCGCCTGTCTTGCTGTCTGTCCTGCTGACTGTCCTGCTGTCTGTCCTGCTGTCTGTCCTGCTGTCTGTCCTGCTGTCTGTCCTGCTGTCTGTCCTGTCTTTTGTTAACTGGTAGCTCAATATGCGGGGTCAGCACTGTTGGCACAGGTGCTGGGCGTAATTGATGTAAATTGAGCTACAAAAGTGTAAAGGGGAGACGTGTCTACATCGCCCTTTAGGAGTCGTGTCCGTGGCGCTCGCACGTGACCAGTCTGGCCATGCCAGATCTACACATCGGGGCGTAGCCCTTACAACCCTTGGGCCTCGACCTCTTTCCAGCACCCTTGCATCAGTGGAAGGAGGATTCATGCCGCTCCCGGCCAGACTTGCAAAG